>NC_056747.1:67992590-68045090 GCF_019279795.1 Protopterus annectens
TTTGGAGCTTAACTCTGTCATTAGCTGTCAAGCTGTCCAAAAATTCAAGATGTCTTTGATCTTTTTATCTGAGGATCTTTGCCATTTTATTCATATCTGGCAGTTGGTGCAGTAGGTTAAAGCTAGAAGCTGTAGTTCCTTTTGTACAAGGTTTGATTCCACCAGCCCCCATTTGGGTACTGTTTAACACTGGGCAAGTCACTTAACCAGACATTGCTCCTGGGTTAATCCAAAAAAGGGGCCTCCCTGGTCGACAAATGGGTGTTATTATAATATGTTGCCCAGAGCAACGTATGACTGGTTTGGAACATATACATATATTACTGTCATGATCAATCATTTGTTCCATTTTATGTAGATGACTGAGATACAGTCTCAGTGGTGTTAATTGGAGGCGCAGGTTATAGATTTACAGAGTGTTTCATACCCTTATAGTTCTAGAGAATGGGATGTCAATAAATTTTAACTGTAAAAATGTACAGTAATATTTGGAGCAAAGAAAAGTATCTGAAGCTTTTAATGGACATTTAGGAAAAGGCATACAGAGGGAAATATTTAGGGCATAGACTACTCTAAAATAGAACCATGATATTATTAATATATTAATGCAGTGGTGAGGGCTAAAGGTTAAGATATATTTAATTCCTTGTTTGGTCCCTTGCTTCTACTTGCATTCTGTAGTTTTGCATGTTTTCTCCATGTCTGAGTGGATATTTCTCTGTGTATTCCTGTTTCTATCCACTTTCCAAAAGTGTATTAGCTGAAATGGGTGTTCTAAACTGGCTATACATGTGTATACATAGGTAACAAATAAAAAATATGTGTATCCTGACTTTTTGGTTTTAAGAAAGATACATTTTTTTTATTGCCACGATCCAAAGTGGAAAGTATATCTCATATGGAGTACTTTGTGCCGTTTTGCAGATCAGAAAAGTTAAAAGAGACTGATGTGACTGCAGGATTTCAAAAAATAAGTAACTAAGATGGTTAAAGGTATAAGTGGACTTCTGTTTGAAGAATGCCTTAACAACCTGGACACCACTAGAAAAAAAGGAGACAGAGTGATATGATATTGGTAAAGAAGCTTCTTAAGTGGATGTGTTAACAGTTTCAGGAAAACACAGAAATATAAATGAAGTGATAAATGACAAATTGTAAGAAAGGTTTAGTGATAATGAAATTCTTCACTGACAGGGTGGTTGTGCCATAGCACAGACTTCAGAAAAATACTTTAAATTCTGAAACAGAAATGAAATTAAAATTAAGAAGGAACAGGATGTTTAAGTGGTACAAAATAGAAGGGAAATGGAAGTGATTGCAGTGCTCTCTGCTAAGTTCAAATAAATAAAAAGGCATTATTTTCCATTTCACTTGTACAACAAATGTCAGTCTGTATTATGCTTTGTCATGTTAAGATACATTATGCTATGCTGTGATGCCATGCCATGGTTTCTCTCCAGAGAAACTCAGACTCTTTGGTGATAGGCTAAATCAGGACCAAAGGAGCACTGAGAGAAAGAATGACCATATTCAAAGTCACTTTACATGTGCAATAACCCAGTGAGTATGGATGATAAATTTAAAGCACTGAGAATCTGTCACCATAGACCATAGATATGCATAAGTGGGGGAGATGACCACGTTCAGAAATGTAGGTAATACATTGCCAGAAGGATTCTTTCCTTGTGCAATTGGTCAGATTATTATTTGATATATGGAGACAACTGAAAGTTGTTAGATTTGTTATAGCTGACAAATGCTACTGATGTGTTCACATCCAGGTTGCCACAGCTCTAGTTGTAAGGCTATGCATCCTGGGAGTAGAAGTGACATGGCAGGAGTAATCAGAAACACTCAGAGACCCCCAGTGTATATATGAGTTAGGGCTCCTCATGTTAGGAGAACAAAGTAAGCTAGAAACATGATAATGAGGAGTAAAACTGGCTGAAATCACCTTTTCCCGCCATGTTGAGTCCACTGAAAGGAATATGCTTAATATATAACAGACTGAAAACAAATGGAGCATGAGTTTTGACATTATTTTATTTTACTTCTCCCATATTCAGACCATTCCTTCGGCTGAGTCATCATCTCCTGTACACTGTTAGCCTTCCTTGAAGGGACCACTGTTTGCTTTGTGACTCAGTTTTTTTTCTCTGCACTAGTCAACTCTAAACTTTTTTATGGTCCCACCCACACTACTGCCACCAAATATTATGCCACGTTTAGTGCATCCTCTGAAAAAATAAAGAATGCCCCTCTTGAGTAATCTAACTGCCACAATCCAGCCACATTACATTCTTGACATTTCACACCTCTAAATCTGACTTTTGATATGTCATGCTTGTATCCAATAGAAATGTAACTTGTTTCACCATGTCCTCTGCCAAAGTCCTCATCTATAAACAATACGTATTCATAAGCACCAGTCACACCATATTTCAAAGTGCCCAGCCACCTAAATTGTATTAACTTGGTCAAGTAGATCGCAGTTTATGTTGCTGTAGCTTTAGCTAACTTGATTATTATCTGCAACATTCTTGTTAATTTTATTTCAAACCCATTTACTTACAAGATAAGAACTTCCACACTGATATCTAACCAGCTGGAGGGTGTAAAAACATACAGTATCATCTATAATCTTGTTTCTATCAGCCACTGAAGATGCACCAACCGACAACCAGATCTACTGATCTAGCACATGAAAGGAACATTTGTAAGAAGCATATTAAGCATTCTAAAAGTTCTTTGTGCATGAAACAAGATTGTCTAAACATATATGAATCTCATGTCATATATCAAAACCATACTGGGGTGTAATTACTGTACTCGCCTATGCATACACACGCATGCATGCGTATGCACAGACACACATGTATGTACAACCGCATGCACGTACACACACACACGCACACACACATGCAGATGCACACACGCGCATTAAATGTTCATAAGCGGGATGATATGAAATAAGTTACAAAGCACTATTGATTCTTTTTTCCAATCCTTCTGGAAACAATCTAAATGCATCCATTTATGTGATAGCTCTTTTCACTAAAAAAATTGTTGCAGTCACTGATCTCCCCATATCCTTCACTTTTCATTTTAAGTTTACCTTACTCGCCACCCTTAACAAGTTAATATGGTGCATGAAGAACATTTTGCAGATGTTACACATCTTTGACTTATTATTATTACTGGGTTGGGTGGGTGGCCTAATGGTTAAGGTGTTTACCTTGCAAACACAAGATGCAGGGTTTGAGTCTCACAAGAGATAATTGGCTAGGCTTAAAAAGGCTCACAAGAGCAGTTAGCTTAGTACTAATCTATGAACAAACTTAGCTGGTGTTCTTATCACAATTTCCCTTTCATTTATGTTGCCCTAGAACTGGCATAGATCACTGCAGTTCACTTTATCTGGTTTTACCAGGAGCTGTTGGCTGCAAAGCAAACTAGATGCTGGAGTTGCAGGGAGTGAATGTGCAGGTGGGAATAACAGGAATGTAGTTTTGCTACAACATGATGATGGTTAACATTCAGTAAGGTTACATTGCCTAATAATTAAGTTATTATACACCGATGCAAAAGCTTTGGCCAATAATTGCAAGCCACTATATAAGAGGTACAGTTGTTGTGAAGCAAAGTGGTTAGGCTACCACCTGTTTACTATCTCTTCCCAAGCTGACACATATTGAATCCCCTTAAAATGTTACCAACTGCTGTGCCAATTCCTGAAGTCAATTACTTTTTTTTTTTTTTTTGTATTTAAGTATCATTCAGGGTAAAGGTAAGATTCCACTCAGGACTAGCACAGGGTGTGGGGGAGTTATACTAATAATGAGATCCAACGTGCAGCTCTGCAGTATCCTCAGTATTAAATGCCACAGCTCATTCACCCCACATGGACAACTACTAGGTCATATTCATATTTGTCCTAGCTGAGGGACTGAAGAATCCTCCTAACACTGTGGAACCTTGCAATGCAGCAACAACTAACAATCACCCTGTCCTTTTCCATAAACCCGAACAGCTATAGCTTTTACAACTTTCTCAGTCAAACACTTTCCTATGCACTCCTATTAGAAATCAATATTCGAACATTTGTGCATTCAGTCTTTATTCAGTGAAATGAATTTTAGATGTTTTGAGTTGTAACCATATATCTATTGAGATATATATCTATATATATATATATATATATATATATATATATATATATATATATATGTATGTATTTATATAAACATATATATATATATATATATATATATATATATATTTATATATATATATATATTTATATACACACACACACACACACACACACACACACACACACACACACACACATATATATATATATATATATATATATATATATATATATATATATATATATATATATATATATATATATATATATATATAGAGGGATCTGTTTAACATGACTGGATTCATAATGATGAACAACAAGAACATTAGTATAACTCCCCCACACCCTGTGCTACCTTATAGGCACACTACTAGTAAGTATTTGGTAATGCTTCCTTTATAGTGGCCAACTATCATCATTCAAAGAAAGCCGTTGCAATGATATGGCGATTTGATAAAAGAAAGTTTTGACAATTAAAAGACATTCACTGCAGATCACCACTTTCAGTTAGTTTAATACGAGTTAAAACAACAATTTGACATAAAAGCAGAACAGCATACACTGCCAACAGTAAAAGTATATACCCAGCTCCAATGAATAGCGCTTTCTGGCTCCTGCCCTTTATCAGATAAATAGAGGCATTTTCCAACTAATTTTAAAGCATGTTACAGCCAAGCACAATTCAGTATTGTAACCGCCTGTTTTTCAAGGCGGGTTTTATGGGAAAAACTTCATTGAGCCCTGGATATCATTGGGCTAAGAGCTCAATTATCCATTTAGTTTCTTCTCTTTCTGTGAAATTCTTTATGACCCCTCCTGTAAAACTCTTACATATATTACAAATCACCCTAAACTTAAAATAATGCCCCACATTCTTATCTATATGTCTATACAAGGCATTATATTGATTTTGAATTCTAATGGAAGATAGGTGTTGTAAAATCCTGACCTTGAACATACAGTTGGTTTTCCCAACATGAAAAGCTTGACATAGTTGGCAATCTGCTAAGTAAATGATATTAGTGGTCTTACAAGTCGCCTTTCCTTTAAAATGAAACAACCTCCCTGTAACCGGATGCTTAAAATCTGTTTTTTTATTAATGAAACCACAGGCTTTACAAGAGCCACAAGGTCTTGTACCTTCCCTTATAGTCACCTTTTTTTGTTATTTCCTCTTTCTTGTCCCAAAATATCCTTGATGTTTTTGTTCCTCCTAAAATCGGGGCTGTTCACCTATTATCCCTGCTAGATTGTCATCCATCTTTAAAATATGCTAATTCCTTCTTACTATGTCAACCATCCCATGGATGTTGTTACTGTAAGTAAAGATCATTCTGGTGAATACCTCTTTAATTTCTGAGCTGTTATTAACTGGAACTAATTCTTTATTCATATTTGAATTATCTGTTTTCAATAAGGGACCCATCCTTCCTTTTCTGTATTCCCCCTGGTGACTAATCTCATTTCGTACTACTTTTTTATTATAGCCCCTATTCTGAAAATGTAGCTCCAAACTTCCTAAATCTTCTTCAAAGTCAGTCTCCTCAGTGCAAATCCTGGATAGGCTGCTCATCTGACCCTTAACTATATTCCTGAAGGTAGATTTTGGATGCATACTATCGTAAGTTAATAAACTGTTTCTCCAACAGTCCTTTCTGTATAGTGTAGTCTTAAAGCTTTCGCTGTCTTGCTTTATCCTCATATCCAAGAAATCTATCTCAGTTCTGGAGTGTGTAACTGAAAACCTGAGGAATGTGATGGTCCCTTCCAAATATGCAATGAATTGTAATAATTCTGTCTCTTCTCCTTCCCATAAAATATATTAATATATATTCTAACCAAATAGAGATGTTCTCCGTAACCCACCCCCTCCCAGACACAATGAGTCTGAGTGGTGGGTTACTCGGATCTTTGTGTATTTTAGGGAGAGCTTTGAACACAGGAACAACTGGGTACTCAATCCATAAGAATCTAAATAAGTCTTCCTCCATCAATCCTGACCCCTTTAAATGTTTCAAACTATCCTGTACTTATTTTATTATCTTACTGACTAATAAAGGGGAGATTAGGGGGTAGGTATCTGAATCAGATAACAAAAGTCCCAGTTTATCATAGTATTCTTCCTTCATCATGATTACTACTGGTCCTCCCTTGTCTGCCTGTTTAATGATTATATCACTATTTTTTGTAACTCATTCATTGCATGTCTCTGTGTCACTGTCAAATTATGATTTTTTTTTATTTCTGTTCTCATCTAAATAAGTTAGGATTTCTTTTTCACAACATTTAAAGAATATCTGCATCGAGGGACTAAAAGATGGTAAAAACATATTAGGTTGCCTCAATACCCTTTGATGTGGTTGGCTGTTACCTGCATACATTGACTTCAACATCGTATTTCTACCAAAAACATTATATCCATAACTATTTCATTAAAACAACTGTCCCTACTGGGGGCAAAACATACTACTCATTGTTGGTAAGTATATGATTAGACAAATTATAAACAATGGTATCAGTCATTTGGAGGTTCTCCTCTTCTTGGCTCCCCTTCCTTCACTGTGAGAGCGTCTCCATTCCCCTTTTAAAACAGGCAGACAAGGGAGGACCAGTAGTAATCATGATGAAGGAAGAATACTATGATAAACTGGGACATTTGTTATCTGATTCGGATACCTACACCCTAATCTCCCATTTATCAGTCAGTAAGATAATAAAAGAAGTACAGGATAGTTTGAAACAGTTGAAGGGGTCAGGATTGATGGAGGAGGACTTATTTAGATTCTTATGGATTGAGTACCCAGTTGTTCCTATGTTCAAAGCTCTCCCTAAAATACACAAAGATCAGAGTAATCCGCCACCCAGACCCATTGCGTCTGGGAGACAGTGGGTTATGGAGAACATCTCTGTTTGGTTAGAATACTATCTGACACCCTTAATAGATGGTGTTGAAGAAATTCTGACAGACACAAGTCATTTTTTAATGTCTTTGGGAAGGTTTGAACAAAGTGGAGGAAGGAAGGAATTTGTAATGGTGACCTTGGATGTTAAGAATCTGTTTATGGTCATCAGGAATGATTATGGGGTGAGAGCAGTGTGTAACCTGTTAAGGACACAGGGGAAGTAGAAGAGAAGAAAGTGAATTTAACAGCACATTTATTGGAGTTGGTATTAAGGAACAATATCTTCCTTTGTTTAAATAATATGTACAGGCAAGCACAAGGGGTGGCCATGGGCACCCCTTGTGAAAATACATATGCCAATTTACTGCTATCCTTTTGGGAGAGACAATTTGTGATAGGCGAACACAATATTTAGAAAAGTAAAGTTTCTCTGTACAGACATTTTGTAGATAACATTTTTATTTTATGGGAAGGAGAAGAGACAGAATTATTACAATTCACTGCATATTTGGAAAGGACCATCACATTCCTCAGGTTTTCAGTTACACACTCCAGAACTGAGATAGATTTCTTGGATGTGAGGATAAAGCAAGACAGCGAAGGCTTTAAGACTACACTATACAGAAACTACTGTTGGAGAAACAGTTTATTAACTTACGATAGTATGCACCCAAAATCTACCTTCAAGAATATAGTGAAGGGTCAGATGAGCAGAGTATCCATGATATGCACTGAGGAGACTGATTTTGAAGATGATTTAGGAAGTTTGGAGGTACATTTTCAGAATAGGGGCTATAATAAAAAACTAGTATGAAATTAGATTAGTCACAAGGGGGAATATAGAAAAGGAAGGATGGGTCCCTTATTGAAAAGAGATAATTCAAATATGAATAAAGAATTAGTTCTGGTTGATAACAGCTCAGAAATTAAAGAGGTATTCACCAGAATGATCTTTACTTACAGTAACAACATCCATGGGGTGTGTGACATAGTAAGAAGGAATTGGCATATTTTAAAGATGGATGACAATCTAGCAGGGATAATAGGTGAACAGCCCCACTTCAGTTTTAGGAGAAACAAAAGCCTCAAGGATATTTTGGGACAAGAAAGAGGAAATAACAAAAAAGTGACTATAAGCAGGGAAGGTACAAGACCTTGTGGCTCTTGTAAAGTCTGTGGTTTCATTAATAAAGAAACAGATTTCAAGCATCCGGTTACAGGGAGGTTGTTTCATTTTAAAGGAAAGGCAACTTGTAAGACCACTGATATAATTTACTTAGCAGATTGCCAACTATGTCAAGCTTTTCATGTTGGGAAAACCAACTGTATGTTCAAGGTCAGGATTTTACAACACTTATCCATTAGAACTCAAAATCAATATAATGCCTTGTATAGACATATAGATACGAATGTGGGGCATTATTTTAAGTTTAGGGTGATTTGTAATATGTGTAAGAGTTTTAGAGGAGGGGCATAAAGAATTTCACAAAAAGAGAAGAAACTAAACAGATAATTGAGCTCTTAGCACATAGATATCCAGGGCTCAAAGAGGTTATTCCCATGAAACCCACCTTGACAAACAGGCGGGTACGATACTGAATTGTGGTTGGCTGTAATATGCTTTAAAATGAGTTGGAAAATGCCTCTATTTATCTGATGAAGGGCAGGAGTCTGAAAGCGCTAATCATTGGAGTTGGCTATATACTTTTACTGTTAGCAGTGTATGCTGTTCTGCTTTTATATCAAATTGTTGTTTTAACTCGTATTAAACTAACTGAAAGTGGTGATCTGCAGTGCATTTCTTTTATTTGAACTGCACTTTGGTTTTTACACGCAGATCTTTATTGAATTCTCCACATTTTGTTTTTCTGACGAAGTTTGACAATTAGTATTCAGAGAACAGCCGTTCAACGATCATGCTGTTTGACAATCATAGACCCGGTATAAATAGGTTCATAGGTAGGTACAAGGCTATTGGCCCTGGGGCCTATATGAGCCTAGCCAAAAAGGTTCCTTGGCTTTCACCACCCAAGAAAATTATTTTCCTGTGCCCCTGTCAAGCAGTGCCGCAGAAGTGATCCCAGGGGTGAATTTTCTATTTCCCATCCAGTCGTCAAGATTTTTCTTAAAGAGGGCTAATGAGGAGCTTTGCACGACATGAATGGGTAGTTTGTTTCAGAGTATGGGAAGTCCCTGGGACAGGAATCTATCCCTCCAGCATGTTCTGTTTATTGTGGTGACAAGTTTGAGGTCCCTGGAGCATGTGGTTCAGAGAAACTGGGATTTCTTTAAGTATAGCATGTGCAACAGCTCTGGATATGACATAGCTTTGTATGTTAGGCAGAGATCGCCTCTGAGAAGCAATATGCGATGGAGTAGAGCTGGAGTTTTTTAAGACAGTCTGTGTATGGCATTTGTTTGAGGCCGGTAATCCTCTTAGTGAGGTATTTCAGTGATCTTTCCAATTGTTGTAGGTGTCTTGTGAGATACATGCCAAATGGGGCATTGTACTCTATAATGGGTCTGATGAGGGATGAGTTGAGAGGAACAATGACCTCCTTTTTTCTAGAGGAGAACACTTTTGTGATGAGGTGTGCCACATAAAAGGATTTTGTGACTACTGTGGCGATGAGGATATCAAAGGAGAGACTACTGTCCACCTATGTCCTGAGGTCTCTTATCACACTTTCAGTGTTAAGTGAGCTACCGCCTATGTGGTAGTTCATGGGTACCGAGGTTTTCCCAAAGGGGATGACAATGCACTTCTTGGCATTGAGCTTGAGGCCATGACTTTGACACCAAGCATCTGTCTCTGTGAGGCCCTTTTGTAGAATGTCTCCATCATTATGTGATTCTATTATGGCTCCCAGTTTGCAGTCATCTGCGAACTTTGTTAACCAAAAACCTTCTGTGTTGTTCTGCACGTCAAAGAAGTAGATGCCAAACAGGAGAGGACTCAGGACCGAACCCTGTGGTACTCCACTTGTCACTGGTCTGAAGTCAGACTTGTAGTTGGCTACTTTTACTGTGCGGGTTCTGTCAGTGAGACAGTTGTCCTCCCATCTTGTGACATAGGGATTTATGCCCAGTTTAGTGAGTTTATCTATAATTCCAGAGTGGGGAATGGTATCAAAAGCCTTGGTGAGGGCAAGATAGGCTGTGTGCACTACCTTGCCCTCGTCTATGGCTCTAGTGACTGCTTCAAAGAAGTCAATCAGGTTTAGCAGACATGATCTACCTTTTACAAACCCAAACTGAGTGGGGTCCAGGGTTTGGAGGTTACCTATGTCTTTGCTTATAAGCCCCAAGATGATATGTTCCATGGCCTTGCAGACCAGGCTCATCAGGCTAATGGTGGGGGTAGTTTCCGTGGTCTGTGGTCGCACCCCCTTTGTGGAGTGGGATAACCATTGCTGTGCACCATTCAGTAGGCACATAGCCTGAGGTGAGGCTATAATTAAACATGGTACTTAGACGGGGTGCCAGTTTGTTCTGTAGTTTGTGCAGTACAGAGCTTGGGATGTTGTCTGGTCCCATGGATGCTGTGTTCTTGGCTTTGGAGAGAGCAGTCTTTACTTGTTCATCCATGATTACAGGGACATTGCATTCTTTCAGTATTAAGATGGGCCCTTTGGAGGGTGAGAAGGGGTAAAGTTAGCACTGAACCTATCTGCCAGGATGTTGGCAATATCGGTTGGTTCTGTATATTTAGTGCCATTGTGCTGTAGCTCAGAGCAGATCTGAGTGTTGCCACTGAGATTCTTGACATAGCTGTAGAATGCTTTGTGGTTGTCTTTGGAATCAGTGGCGATTTTATTTTCACAACTGGCTTTGGAGGATTTTATGAGGGATCTCAGCTTCTTGCTGAGGCTGAGAAGGGTGTTCCACTAATCTTGGGATTATACTCTTTTTTGCAACAGCTTCTTCCCTCTGTTGTAGAGTTTGTTTATGGCAGAGGACCGCCAGATTGGTTTCCCTTTATTGGAGGATAGCGTCTTGATTCTGTTGGGGATGGCACGATCCATGCACTCGTGTATGTGTTATACAGTGCATTTGTGTAAGATTCTGCAGTCGTACCTGTATTTTCCGTCTGCATGGGTGTTGTGAAGTTTACCACTTCTGTCTTAAGAAGCATGAAGTTGCCTTTGAAGTAGCTTTTGATGGTGGTTATCTTGATGGGGGGGTGGGGGTAGGATATGGATGCTAGGGTGATTAGCTTGTGGTCAGATCTGACCAGCGAGGAGTTGACCTCTGGCGTGGAACACTGGTTACCCATATTGGTAATGATCAGGCAGGTGCAGGATATTGCTGCCCCTAGTGGGGGTGTGAATAAGCTGATCCAAGGCGCTGGAATTTATGAATTCCAGAAAACATTGAGCAAATGTGTTGGTACATGACTATTTTTCCCAGTTGATGGTGGGATAGTTGAAATTGCCCATAATTAAGGTATTGGGTTGCACGTTAATATTTTTTAATATCTTAAGAAATGAAGAGTGGGAATCCCGGGGCACAGTGAGGGATCTGTAACAAGCTGCAACTTCGATTGCAGTCTTGCTCAGTGTTAGTTGCACTTGGATAATTTTGGATGCATTATGTTGAGTAACTAGCTTGGAGGTGTGGATATCCTTAATGAATATGGACACGCCTACACCTTCAGTGTTTCGGTCCTGGTTAGGTGGCCGAAAGGTGTGGTATGAATTATAGCCTGGTAATGCAGGGGTGCTCTCTGGTCCTCTGTCACTGCACAGATGTCGATGCTCTCCATTTTAAGGAATGCCTTGAGTGAGTGCATTTTGAGGTTTAGACTTCTAGTATTGAGTAGCATTACCCTCAGAGTTTGCTTGCTTGTACCTGTTACAGTGGTGAATTTAGCATTTGAGCCTTGCCTAAAAAAGGCTCTATAGGAGTGGCAAGAGTCTGAGCCAGTATCTGGAATCCCAGGGGAGACAGGTGCAGGCCATCTCTGGCAAAGCATCACATTACTGATGACGTCACTTATGGAAAGTCTGATAGTACAAGACAGAAAGTTAAGATTTTGAATGATTAATTAGAGTCATCCTATAAAGCTCATTCTGATGCCTACAGGCTCCATTTGCATACTGTTCGAATCAGCAAGGATATGTTTGTAGAAATCAGCAAGGACATGTGTTCCTGAGTCATCTCCTAACATGGTATCTGTTGCTTGGAGAATTGTAAATAGTCATCAATGAATACAAAAAAAAAGTTTCTTAAAACTTCTGTAACATTCACGCTCTTTTTCTTATTGGATAAAATGTCTTCTATCAACATAGTCTGCTTTTAAAAGTATGCAGAAAGGTTGGATGCCTTCTTTTCAGCCAACTAATTTATTTTCTGTTAGATATTTGCACAAGAAGAATTGAAGATGACAAGGATATTTTGGGACTAGTAAGAATGAAGCTGTGGATTATTTAGGATCTGCACTTTATCCAATAAGTACAGAAATGGCAGTCTAGGCAGTCTACGTTGCAGCTATCAGAGTGAATGTTTCTATGTAAAATGCTTTGCGATGTTAACAAAGAGATTTTGTACTGATACTCATTAGCATTTCCCAAGCCAAATAATAGTTCTGGTTAATTTAGTTCCAACATCTGAGAGATCATTAATATAAATAACCAAAAAACACAATCACAACACTTAAAAGTATGCAACAACATATCATGTATACAAAATTAATCTGATATTTAAAGGAAGTGTTCTCTGTCTCTAAAAGAGAGGCTGTATTGTATGGTCCTGCATTCTTCAAACTGTTTGCTTTTGAGACTTCTAAATCTTAACCAAATAAAACTACTACTTCTCAAAATGACCGCCAGAAAATATCTGAATACTGCAAATTAATTTGTACTGCAATTTTCATTTAACTACTTTGCTTTCTGTTTCTTGATATTTGCACAAGAAGAATTTTAGATTTAGATTTAGTTTGCAGAAATAGACTTATTTGTACTGAAATACCTGCCAGGGTTTGCTGCGAGATTTAAGTAGAAGTGGATAGGGTTCATTTTGTAATAATGCGCTAAAAGGTCAGGAGGAAATGAAGTAAGGAAATGTAAGAAAGTAGTAGGGTTAAAGGGAAAGGGAAGTTATATAAGGCAGAGGCAGGAAGGAAGGAAGGGAATTGTTTCTTTGGTGTAGGTATTTGGAGTACAACAGTCTTTTCCATTTACCTATGCCAATACCCTGTCTTAGAGGCATATCTCTCAACCTTTTAGTGCAAGAAATCTGGACAAAGCCATAAATAAAAGTGAGACAAAAGCCCACTTTTTTAAATATTGCTCTTGCAAACTTATAAAGTTAATAGAATAACAGGTTTTGCATTGGCATGAATTTTCTGAAGGGTATGAAGTCTGAAACTCAAATGTCTGTCATTGTTTTCTAACTCCAGTCTTTAATGATTTGCCAGTAAACCACAATTTTATGAAAAATGTACCAAAAATAAGGGATGAAAAATCTGCACACTCTGCAACAGTCTGTATAGTTGAGTGGTATGCTCAATGGTCCAGGTAGAGGACTTGTAAAGATAAGAGTAATCAAGGTGTTTTATGAGAAAAAGAAGTAGGTATCATGTTAGCACCCCTGTTTCTTTGTAAATATTACTGTAGAGCTTATTAGTTACATGCAGTCAGGTTGGCTGATGGGTTAGGGATGGGTAGCCAATGAGTAGTTTGGTTTAAGCAGGCAGAGTGGATGGACAAGCAATTATCTGCTAGTTAGTGAGAAGCAGTCTTACAGGCATCTGCCTAGCTGGTATTTAGCATAATTTTAGTGTCTAGTATTTAACTTCTTAGATAAGAGTGTGGTGGAAAGATAGGCCAGTTTATGCATGGAGGTTTGTAGGAGGTTAGAAGCAAATGAGATGCTATGTTTGGCTTCATGCATTCAAGTAGTTCAAAACTACTGAGCTGTTTTCAGTTAGGATCCCAAAATATTTAGCTGTTGAAATGTGGTGACAGTGTATCTTGTGACTCATTTTGGTGTGTTTGCTGAAGGCTTTCCATGATCCTGACCCTTTGTGTAGCTGCTTTTATCCTGGAGTGGGTCTATATGAATTAATCGAAAGATGTATTCAGCGAACACATCTTCATCGATCACCAGTAGCTGAAATTCACTTTAGTGAACTGAGGAATTGTTCCCACAGTTCATAAACACTTGGCCATCAGCCCAACTTTACCCTTTTCCCCACTGTAGTGCGATCTTAGAGTTGGTATATATAGTTGGGGTGGTGTGGGGGACACAGCCCCACACTTGGGTGGATTTGATTTAGTGTATTGTGTGTTCCAGATGGCTGATGGGCAAGTGTTTCTGAACTGTGGGAAACATTCCACAGTTCGCTGAAGTGAATTTTGGTAGCTGGTGATTGACGAAGACATATTCGTGGAATATGTCTTTCAATGAATTAATATAGACCCTCTGGAGCCATATCAATGGCTATTGGATCCTAAGATATTTGATTTTGGTATTTGCTGTGCAGACTGACCATATCGCTGATACCTTAGGTTTTTGGTTATAGGACTTTTACTTTATGTTGTGTGGTAATCATAGTGCTAGGTATGACTGTTAGCGGCCTTGGCTTATTTCAAGCTCCAGGTGGGTGATCAGAGTTCCTAGACAGCCGCATAATGAAGTTAGTCACATATGGTGGCCTCCTTACTGCATTTTGATTTGCTGGCTCGAGTGTGTCAGATGGCCGCAATGAGTTTTGACTATATGGTGATTTATGGCCTAGCAGTGGCTGCAAGCAAGTGCTTAGTTTAATTAAATAATTAGCTGGAAAAATGGTCCCACCCAGTAAGTGGGTGTGGGACTCCATAGAGGATACTGGCTATGTTATGGAGGGTTCATTATTTAGATTATTTCTTACTGACTGGAGAATGTAAGCAAGAGATTGCTGTAGCTAAGCATTATTTTATGTATGTGTCAAGAGAGCTAGGTGTGCCTTTACTTCATGACAAAGCGGAAGATCCTTGTAAGAAGTTAAAGTTTTAGGGTACAGATATTCATACAGCACAAGGTTTGTTTTGTTTGGCTTCAGAGAAAAGTAAGGTAAGTGTGATGGAGGTTATGGCTCTATTGGGTTTGTTGAATTTTGTGTGTAGAGTGATTGGTCTGAGCAGGACATTCAATAGGTCAGTAGCTAATTTGTTGATATGGGGACTGTAGGAAGCATCACTGGGTGTGTGGTACGACAATGGGTAAAGAGGCACTGAGATACGGTTAAGTTTTTTGCAGTAGTACAATGGTATATGGAGGAGGTGCAGTTGTTTGCTGACTTGACTGACAATCTAAGTATGGCAGCACTTTCTTAGGAGCAACGGTTTGATGTTGAATGGCTGGTTTATTGGCCGGAGCAGTGGAGAAAGGACATAGGATTTTTAGAATGTTTGCAGATTTCGGCTGCAGTGCTGGTTTGGCAAAAGGCTCCATGGGACAAAGAAAATATGACATTTCATTTGGATAGCAAAGCAGTAGTGCAGGTATTGGTCAGGAAGATGATCAAATACAGT
Organism: Protopterus annectens; assembly: GCF_019279795.1. Classification (NCBI taxonomy): domain Eukaryota; kingdom Metazoa; phylum Chordata; order Ceratodontiformes; family Protopteridae; genus Protopterus; species Protopterus annectens. The sequence continues at coordinate 68,008,166 of NC_056747.1, forward strand.
TTGTTTTAGTTGTTGCTGCCAAAGTTAATTTTACTTAGCTTAAAAATTAACATGACATTTTTGGCCATGCATGTGCCAATAGGTTGAATAGTCTAGCTAGTAGCTTGTCCTGTTTTCAGTTTGACAGGTTTCACTGGATGACACTGAATGTAGATTTACATTCAGTGGCTGTCCTAATCAAAGTGTGGGAGATTGGTAGTATTTAGCTTGTTGGCTAGCAATACAGTCATGGTCTAGATCTATGTAAAGGCTTCCCGTTCAGCACGCTCTGCCTTTATGGCATTTAGGCGGTAAGAGGTGGTTTGTAAGCTTAGTGTGTCATTACTTGGTGTAGAGATGGACTTTGGATGAAGCTGTCCACACAGGAATGGCAGCACTTACTGCTGTGGCTAGACTAACATGTTTCTATGATGCTACCAAACAGCAGTTGTTTCAGCTGTTGAAAGGATGGAAGAGGATGAGGGCTGCTGGTTTTGACAGGTGACTTCCATTAGGTAGGCTGCTGTTAAGAATGCTTTTGGCAAGTTTTCAAGTGGTTGTAACTAATCATAGAGAGTGTGTTTTGTAGTCATTGCTGTCCTTATTTATGTACTTTATGGGATTTAAGGGCGGCCACGGTGGTGCAGCGGTTAGCATTGCCACCTCACAGCAAGAGGTTCTCCGGTTCGATCCTCGGCTGGGGTGCCTTCTGTGCGGAGTCTGCATGTCCTCCCTGTAGTCGCGTGGGTTTACTCTGGGTGCTCCAGTTTCCTCCCACATCCCAAAGACATGCTGTAGGTGGATTGGACACACTAAATTGGCCCTAGGTGTGAGTGCGTGCATGTGTGTGCCTTCTGTGGAAGGTTGGGCGCCAGGCTGGCAACTCGACACTGTAAAACTCCACTGCCAATCATGAGCGGACGGTGATCCGCTGTGGTGACCCCTAACTGGGAAAAAGCCGAAAGACATAGAAGAAGATGGGATTTAAGTTTAGTGAATTGATAAGTAATTTGTATTGGTGGGATGCTTCATACATTCATAGGTAGGTACTAGGCTATTGGCCCTAGCCAAAAAGGTACTCTGGATTTTGCCACCCAAGAAAATTATTTTCCTGTGTTCTTGTTGAGCTGAGCCACAGAGGTAATCCCTGGGGTGAATTTCCTTTTTCCCATCCAATCATCAAGATTTTTCTTGAAGAGTACTAATGAGGAGCTTTGTTTGATAACTTACTTCATTGATGTCATATCAAAAATTGCTTTGCTGCCCAGACTACTATCAAGCAGTAATAAATGCAGTAGAATAAATATAACTGAGTACTTTTAAGAAGAGGCAAAAACAAAATAAAGTGCAATTGTTTTAGTAAAGTGCAAAGAGAGAGGAAGGAGGAGCAGAAGAAAAATTCAAGGTTAAGAACCTAAGTGGGTTGGCCTTCTCAAATGTTCTCTCTGTATTAAGTAGAGGGAACATCAAAAATAATTGAGTCAGGCAAAATTAAGACAATGCAGAACTCTGAAAGGTTAAAATGCCAAGAAATATACTTATCAATCAGCGATATATTTCCAGATTGTTTGAGAATCACACTTCGGCCAGAACACCAGGATTTTCCAACAGTATATGCAGGAATTTACTAACAGAAACTACTTTTAAATCAGCAAGCCTTGAAGCAATCAGATAACACTATCACACAATCAGTAGTTGTGTTTTGCCTACACAGATTAAAGGTGGATTAAAGTGGACAGGGAAAACAAGTGGTGCGTCAGGCAGATGCAAAACTGTAACTTAGTCCAGTGAGGTAGATGCTGTTGTGGGCAAGAATCTGTCCTTCCAAGTGTGGATGGTTTGATTTTTTAGGGTATTTCAGGTAAGGCTGTGTTGGTTGCTCTGTCTGTGCAAAAGGTGCACAAGGCTTTGGTAAGTCAGGGTCTTTGGCTCGAGCATTTTTCAATGCATTTTGTTTGAATAAGAAGGGCAGCATATTTGGCAGCAGAAGAAAGGTCAATTGAGGTGATGAAAAGTACTGGAAGGTGGGTTCCAGATACTTTTTAGCTTAATATAGATGAGTTGATTAGTGTATTGTTGTTTAGATGAGTTTGGTAAGTGTTTTAGTGTTTGTGTTTGTGTTTGTGTTGATTATTTTTCAGGTCAAACCAAGATTGTAATTGTTGGACATTCCTTTGGGTTGTGGGCAGCAAAGCAATGTTTGATATGTCATCAAGGAAGTAAGTTAGGACTTAATCCATTGAAACATGAAATGACATGGTGTGGTTTTATTGGGATGCAATGGCATCACTTGGCTGGTAAGGTTAAGGAGTTACGTTTACAAGAAATGAGTGCTGATCCATTTGGGTTGTAAAAACTGTGTTTCACTTATGCAAAGACTATTGGCTCAGATTATCAGGGATTTTGTTCTTACACAGAAACTACTGGCTCAGATCACCAGTGATTTTGTTCTTACACAGAGACTATTGGTTCAGGTCATCAGGGATTTTGTTCTTACACAGAGACTATTGGCTCATATAATCAGGAATTTTGTTCTTATACAGAGACTATTGGCTCAGATAGTCAGGGATTTGATAGCTTTAAAGCAGAAGTAACCTAGGATTATGTTTGGTTACAGAGAGTGCCTAGATTGGTTTGGAGCACTCTAGGTGTTTAAGAGCACTGAGTTAGCTCATTGTTTTGTTAACCATAGGTTAGCATGGGCCAGTTTGTCATTAGATATTCAGGTTTTGTCTCATGGTGATTTTGTAGATAAAGCCCCTGTATGGTTTAGAATAGATGGGATACATGTAAGCGATGTTTGACTCGACTTGTTTAATGTGAATTTAGCCATGTTCTTACAATATTTGTTGCAAGAGTGTTGAGTTGTTTTAGTTGTAGAAAAGTGTAACAGCCTGATATGTCAGGCTAGTAGGTGGTCTTAATTGTATCTAGGAAGAAGACCCCACTACTTCTCCCTTCTTTGTAGAATGGTATGGGTAAAATGGAGTGTGTGCTGGAATGCTTAATACATTGATAGGTTAAAATGGATGCTAAGCAGTGTGACTGAGTGTTATGTGATTCAGTGTTAAGGAAAGCAATAAGTTAAATACAGAACACCATATTACGGCTAAATGTCCTGTTTTGCTGCCAAGTCAGAGCGATCCTTAGTTGTTTTAACTGCTGTACCATGAGAAATGTTATAGCAATGTAGATATGTAAATGTCTGTGTTGCGATATTTAAGTACTGTTATATACAATTGTTGTGATAGTTTACTACTGCTATATCTGTGATAGAACTGTCTCTTTAAATTCATGGGCTCCCTAAATTATCTGGTATATATATATATATCACTAAATCAGGTGGGTTTTTTTATTTGTTTTTTTTTTTTTATGTCAAGGGCTTCATATGCGAATGCATAACAGTTGCCTGAGCCATTTTTACTAAACACTTTGTACCTGTGTAAATAGTATAATGTGCTGCTACTGTTAAACCCAATACTCTTCCTGCCTGGGTGATAATTTATTACTTCAGTTACTTTTTACAGCACTTCTCTCTCATTCCCCTTTCAAAGACCATAACGTAATAATTGTTTTTGTCTCCATCTTTTCATTTAGTGACCACTGTCCCTGCAAACGGGTTCTCTCTTAGTCCCCCACTTGCTGAATCCTTGGCCATTGACTGCATCTGCAGTGAAGAAACCAGCCACAAGGACTCAAGGGCTTTAAAAAGAAAATAAGTTACTGTAGGTGTCTAGCTATGTTTGCCTCTTAGCCTGCTACTGTAGAAAGTACCTGGTTTAAAGCAGAAATAACTGGCTCTACCCACGGCTAGGGATGTCAGCTGTACCCCCACCTCCATCTGCTGTAAATACATTCCCCAGTTAACTTTTTCTTTTTAGTTATCAGTAAACCAAGATAAAGTTCTAGGCAAAAAAAGGTAACCCAGTAGATACACTGGAATTGCTCACTTGTAAAATAGAGGCAACAAGGTACTTAAACTGCCACTTTTTGTCTGCTTCAAACTAGGTATCTACCCAGAAAGGACACAGCTGAAATCAGGTCTATAGATTGCTTTTCCCTACTAGATTCTAATAACTCCTAACAATTTGGCTATTTAGACACTTACCCTGCAATCTTTAGCCTGGGGGGTTCTATCCCTCTCCATTTGCTACACTCACTCCACTCCCCTCCATGCCCCCTATTCTCACCCACCCCCAGTACCTCTGCATTTATTCATAGCCTTAACCCCACCCCTAATTGTCAGCAATTAGGCTACACCACTACTCTCCCCCTCCCCCTACATCCAACACAATCATTATACTACCTAATAGAATAACAACCCTAACCTGAATAATTCCAGTTCACATTACATCCTACCAAGGCTCCACAGTCACATGCCCCAACAACTTCCACTGTACTCTCTCACCAACCTCCCTCAAACATTTACACTATAATTACACCACCCCTGCCACCAAAACCCTCCTCCCAATACACACACTCCATTACCAAACACCTAACACACTGAAAAATAAAATATCCCTAAGATACCATAAGCAATTTACTATGTATATAAAACATATCCTAAACACCCTCTATAAACTAGCCATCACTGGAGACATCCATCCAAACCCTTGGTCCTCCCAAATCCAACCCAACCACAAACCCTAGACCAAGCAACCCCCTCCCCCACAACTCAACTCCTAGCCAACAAAAAACAACAGACCTACTTATAATGTCCCTAAACATCAGAAGCATATGCAATAAAATCCAAGAACTACACGCCAGCATAAGCATATATTCCCCAGATATTCTCTAACTGAAACCTGGCTCAAACCTCACATCAAAAGTGAGGAAATACTTCCACCTGAATACAACATCCTTCTCATAGACAGATTGTCCAAAAAAGGAGGTGGTGTAGCATTGATATTTAAACACCACCTCAGTATTCAACTCATCTGCCCCTCACCACAACAATGAAGAAATTCTTTATGCCAATCTCAAACTAAACCCAAACAAAGCAATCAATATCATAGGATGCTATTTCCCACCAGTGCAAAAATATTACACCCCTAGAAAATCTCCTTAGCTGGGCTACTCTATCTCTATCCCATTCTCGGTGACTTTAACATCAACTGGCTATCCTGTAATAACAGTCTCCCAACCATTCACCTTAATCTCCATGGGTTCACTCAACTCATTCAATCCCCAAACCGAATCAACAAAAATCCTAACAATCATACCTTACTTGACTGGATCCTAGTCAACAAAGCCCCTCGCTCTTACCTAGCAGGCTGCTTACCTGAAAGTCTTAGTGACAACTCCCCCACTTTCCTAATTCGGCACCACACAAGCAGTCTGAAGCCCATTATCCACAGACAAATTTGGAACAAGTCCACCTTCAACACCAACTCCTTCATCTCCTCCCTGCAAAAAATTAACTGGTCACCTGTAAAATGCCTCAGCCTAGATGAGACTGTCCACTTCTTCAACAGTACCTTCCTCTCCATCCTAAACACCCATACTCCTGTAAGAAATGCCAAAGTCAGATCCAGGCATGCCACATGGTTACAAAAGACCACCAGAACCCTAATGAAATCCAGAGATATGGCCTGGGAGCACTGGTGACTAAAAAAAAAATAACTCAGATAGGCAATCATTCATTGAACTGCGCAATAAAGCCAAAAAGCATATAAATTAGACAAATCCCTCCACTATAAATCCACCCTAAACTCTACCCACCACAACCCTAAGCAATTCTGGTCCACTATTAACACTATCCTCCACCCAGTGAAGGTTGATACCCCCAGCCATTCATTCCCCCCTCCTCCAGCAGTATTGCTGAATCCAACAAACACTTCACTGAAACTATAACATCTCTAAACAAACAACACTTCCCTATACCCTACAACAGCCCCTCCAGCTCCTAACCCTAAACCCCCCACTCCTATTTTCTTCTTCACCTCAGTACCTACCTCCAACATAAAAAAACTATTGTCAAAACCTAAACCCACCAAACTCGCAGCTGACAACCTCCCCTCTGAATACTTGAAAATTGCAGCTGGTACACTAGCCTTCCCAATTTCAATTCTAATCAACTGTTCCATAACAGAAGGCTATGCTCCCTCGATATGGAAAATATCCCACATCATCCCCCTCCACAAAGGCACCCCCTCCACCGACCTCTCCAATTACCACCCCATTGCTATCCTCTCCCCTCTCTTCAAGATACTTGAAAAATGTATCAACACCCAGGACTCCAACTTCCTCCTAGCTAATAATCTTAGATCTCTCAAAGGCCTTTGGCATGGTATCTCATGAGCTACTACTCTCTACTCTCCCGAACCTCTCCTTCTCACAATCAGCCTGCAACTGGTTCCACAGCTATCTATGTGGATGCCAGCAATCAGTAATCTGGGACGATAACCTATCACCTCACCTCCCAGTTACTCTCAGAGTACCCCAAGGGTCTACCCTTGGCCTTCTGCTATTCTCAGTTTTCACTAACAACCTACATACTGCCAACACACAAGCATCTCTTATACAGTACACAGACAACTGTACTCTCATCTGCTCTGCCCCCACTCTACCAGAACTACAACAAATCACACAGGAATCATTCCCTTCTGTAGAAAGCTGGCTATCCAATGCTCAGCTCCTACTCAACCCAAGTAAAACAAAACGTCTCCTGTTCCCAACTTCCAAAGCCACCCAAAACACCCCCCACTTCAACATTCTTGCCAAAGACAATACCATCATCTCTCTATCAGAACACACAAAATTACTTGGTGTGGAAATAGACAACAAACTTAGATTTGACACCCACATATCTTTCACAATAAATAAAGTTCACAAGAAACTTGGTGCATTATATCAAAGCCACCAATTCCTAACCAATGCGGCTAGAATCTCCATAGCCAATTCCCAGCTAATCTCCACCCTACTCTATGCATCCCCCATACGTACCAACCTTAGACAGATAGACCTACACATGCTGGATGCTTGTTACAACAAAATTGCTAAATTTGCTACTGGAACCTCCTACCGCAGCCATCATTGTATCTCCCTTAAAGAACTAAACTGGCTAGAACTCCCACAACTCCTTCACTTTAATCAACTCACCGTCGCTCATAAACTTACTGACCACCCCCTTAACATCCCTTCCCTTCAAACCCTTCTCCAGCCCTATCACCCACTAGACCCCTAAGATCAAGCAACAAAAATCAACTTACTGTTATCAAACCCAAAAACTCAGGAGGAGAAGCTCTATTTTCATGTACCATATCTAAACTTTGGAACAATCTCCCACCCTCTATAACTACTCTACCTTCCAGCAGCCTTTTCAAGACTGCGCTCAAATTCCACTTAAATTTACACTAGCTTTGTCCTTGTTCTAATCCAGACTAACACCCCCACCTAGACTCTTAACCCAACTATACTACCACCACAGTCAGAAATAGCTAGTTGTCTTTACATACTTTAACATCTTGTCTGACACCTTTGTTACTAATATTATAAACGACAAGAAACTATCTTAACTTGCAACATTTACTGTATATACTGTTGATAATCAATATCTTATTGTATTAAAGCCAACAACCTGTAATATTGTTTACTATTGCTGCAACTTTGTATCTCCATTTATCACGTACATGATATGGAGCTTTTCTCCCCGGGCATCCGCTGAAAAAGGACCTGCGTCCAGTTGGAATTTCCCGGTAAACAAATTTAAATAAATAAAATAAAAATAAATAAAATAATGCTGCTGTTAATGTGCAAGAAAGCAGTTCAATGCTGCCCCAACTGCTAAACTGTACATAATGTTATTGTGTTTAAATTTTGACATGTGGTGTTTAATGTTATTGAATGTTAAATAAATCGGTCGCATTGGTTTTACTTTTTTCATTATTGAGTTGGCAGGGGCGATACATACGAATTTAGTTTGCAGAAGTAGACTTATTAGTACTGAAACACCTGTCAGGGTTTGCTGCAAGATTTAAGTAGGAGTGGATACAGATAATTTGGTAAGGATGGGTTAGGATGTCAGAAGGAAATGCGGTAAGGAAATGTGAAAAAGTAAGGTAAAGGGGGAAGGAGGGTTATGTAAGGCAGAGGGAGTGAGGAAGGAGGGAGGAAGGAGGGAGGGAGGAAGGGAGGGAGGGAGGGAAGGAGGGAGGGAGGGAGGGAGGGAAGGAGGGAATAGTCTCTTTGGTGAGGATGTTTGGAACACACCCATGCCTCCCTTACTTCCTCCCCTTTTTGTATTATTAGGTCATAGCAGTGCTAGGTGAGGTAGTTGGATATGGTGGCAGTTTTAGGGAGGCTTAGGAAGAAAAGCAAGAAAATCCCTCTGTTCCCCCTTTCTTTGTGGAATGATTTGGAGATTAATGGAGAGGCAGTGGCAAGCTATTCAGGTTGGCATGGTTAATACACTGAGGGGTTTAACACTGTTGTTAATATGCAGGGGAGCAGGTCAGTACTGCCCTAACTTAGTATTATTGTGTTGTTGAAATATTAACATGTGATGTTTAATGTTATTGAATAGTAAATAAACTGAGTGTACTGGATTTACTGGTTTCATTATTAATTTGGGAGGGGGAATATGTACAAAGATATTTAAGAACTAGTAAAAACTGAACTGTGAATTATTTAGGATATTCAGTTTATCCAATAAGTACAGAAATGGCAGTGTACCAGCAGATATGAAGCTTGCTGACATGTTTGGAGGAATATGCTGTCACTGCAATAATATAGTAAAGGAATTCTGACAGAGGATACAGTTAAACCCTGAATAGGTCTCTTTATATAGCTGTACTTTAGTTAAACAATGAGTAAAATGGAAACATACAGAGGATTCCTGAAAATGATTTTCAGGGCATCAGCAAATTGCTGCTTATAATAATCTGTGAAATTTCACAGCAGCCATCATCTATGGCTACAGAGGAAAAATTATGAATCACATCAACCCAATAACTGCATCCTGACCAGTAAAAGTATCATTTATTGCATGCTCTGGTCTTACCTGTATTCTCCAGAGGTTTATGTAGCATACAGTTTTGTCTGTGACACACCTGCCTAGCATGTCGTGACTACTGAAAACTGACCTCAGAAATACTAGTCATAAGCTATGGTAAATTGACATTCTTGTAACCTACTGATTCATGTCAACTGACACAAACTGATCTGAAGGACAGTTTTCTTGTATAGTTTTTAAATTGTGGCAAATGCTGTTAGGCTGAAGACCCAGCTGCAGTTTTGACCACTGTCATCTAAAACTGACCAAGAGAGATAATTCTTAACTGTACATGTTTTCACAGAATGTCCAGATTTTTACCTCATATTAATGGTCCATTTTTCATAAAATTGTGGTTTTGTAGCAAATCATTGGAAGTCATTAAAGACTGAAGTCAGAAAATAATGTCAGATGTTTGAGCTTCAGACTTCATATCCTTCAGAAAAATCATGCTAAGTTTGCAAGAGCAATATTTAAAAAATGTCTCTATTTTGGGGTCTTTGGCCCCCATTATTTATGGCTTTGTCCAGATTTCTTGCACATAGAGTTTGAGAGGTATGCCAGGAGATAAGCCCCCATTTGGCCCCCCATTATTTATGGCTTTGTCCAGATTTCTTGCTCTTAGAGGTTGAGATGTATGCCACAAGAGATAAGGCAGAAGAATTAGGGTACAAAAGCAAAAGGAATCAGCTACACAATTTTTAATGATTTTTTTTTTTGTTGGTGAAGCAGATCATTGCCCTAAAACAAACTCTTCTGCCCACACTTGCTTAATTTTCTCCTCTGTGTCGTTTTACTAGGAAGCAGATCCAATGATCCAGAACAAGTCATAGTAGAAGTACACATAGTTCAACTAGAATAGGCACACAGCAGACAGAGTTGCGTAATCTGTTCTCTTTCATCTGACAAACGTTTTGCTTGGCACACTGTTGTAGTTGTGTAATGCCAGCATCCCTAGCACATGATCTATCGACATTCTGAAGGGAAGAAAGTGAATGCTACTATAATAAGTTTGCTTCAAAGACTAAAGAACAGACAGAAGCTCTCAGAGCACTAAAACTATTTAACTGTTGGCAGTATCCAAATAACTTATTAGTCTTCACATTGCTAACTTATTATGTCTAGCTGTGGAAGATTTTTGATATTCCACAGTTCTCATCTTGTCTTTGCAGCTTCTTTCTGGCTTTCCTTCTCTGGCTTACTGGACAAATACTTTTTTTATTTTGCCAAGAGACTCTTTGGAATAAGACTGGCATTTCAGGGACATTCACTGAATTTGAAAAACATTGCAATGTAAACCTTTCTTCTGTATAGCTTCACAGTTCGCGAGTTGCCATGATCAGATTATTATTGAAACATTAGCTGGATTACTAAAGAAGGTTCTGGAAGCAAATTCACATTGCTGGTAGAAAACATGGTCTATACTGATAGGTTATCAGTTTGTCTGTCTGTTAATGCATTTAGGGTCATTTCACATGGTTGCTTAGGGAAGGTACGTGTATTTGTCTATCAGTTCTATTCAGAGCATGAGCAGAATCTGACCTGTGTAACATTGCTCTGTGTTTAGAGCAGTCATTCAAAACCAGTCCATTAAGGGGACTGTTTGACAACACCTTACTGGTCATATAAGGAGAAGTATCAGTGGTTTAGCATCTTTCAACAACATTTAAATGCAGTCGACATGTGAATCGGCCTTTTGTGACTGGATGGAGAGTTTTAGTCTAGTCGACTTATATAGAAGGGAGAATGGGGGAGATGAGGTTATGGATAGTAAAATCTGATGGGCTTAGGCAGGTGAGGAAAAGTCAGAAAGGTAAGAGAAAGCAGTAAATCAATAACTTAGGAGCCTTTGGGGTTGTCAGTTGTCACTAATATGTTAGAGGGTTTTGAGGCCTGTTATTAAGGCTGGCAGGACTTGGGACCTAACTGCAAGTAACCAGAAAAATCAGACCAGTCATCAATGAATATGCATTAATTGACTATAGGATATCAAGGTAGGAGCTAGGAGGATGAAAACTTTCCAGAAGGAAGGGAAGGTCTAAAAATAAAGACTGCCTGTTCTAGACGAGAGGCAGAGCCTAAAGAGATCTGTATTAGTTAGAACTGGTTTTAGAAAATGGGCAAGACCTAAAGGAAGCTGTCTTAGTAAATATTGTACTAAAGGGAGGCAGGGCTCGAAGGAGTCTGCCTTAACAAAAATGTACCAGAAGGGAGACAAGGTCCAAAGGAGGTTGTCATAATGAAAACAATATTAGAAAGGAGGCAGGGCTCAAATTAAGCTGTTTTAGTTAACACTATACTAGAAGGCAAGCTGGGCCTAAATGTAGCTGTATTCATAAAAGCTGTACTAGAAGGGGGGGAATCTTAAAGGAGACTGCCAAGTATGATGCATGTTGAGAAGCATGGAGGGGGAAAACTGGATGTATGAATGATGGTCTCATGAAAATGTCAGTGGTATGTTTTCAAAAACTGATGGGAATGAAATGTTTATGGACTGGTATAAATAGACTAAAATATATGCTGCCCTTGTAAAAAATGTTGGAATCTAGACTAAATACACATACTCGATGGTTACCTGTATGACCTTCCTTAGCTGCTGAACCAGCTATGAAATGCTATTATGTAAATGCAATATAGGACGCGCCTAACATAGAGCTGAATAGTTAAAAGCATGTTTAAAACAATGCCCTTATCTTTATTCATTGTTATCTGATACCCTTTTCACAATATTCTCTCTGTATAATGAAGTAAGTGCTGACAAGTTGAGGGCATAACATAATCTTAATGGTCATGTTAAAATATACACAGTAGCAAAAGGACTGTATAGGTGATCTAAGTTCTGAAAGATCGAATCTCATTTACTCCAAGGAATATACCCCCATTCTTCCATGAGTTGTCTTGTTCATTGTTCTCTATTGACTATATAATAATCCCTGAGGCTGCTGCATCTGAGATCAGAAATTCCAATCTTTTTAACCGCCTGCTCTTTTTTCTGTAAGTACCTTTTAGTCACTTAGAATACAAATGGTCTTATTTCAAAGAAACAAGATAAGAATGATTTCAAAATGTCTTAAGATTGACCTGCACGGATTCTGAGCACATCATCCAGCATTTAGTTTTAAATAAAAATGCTCATCTTAATCTAGAATACCACTATCTTTTCATGCTAGCAAGTGTATCAGAATTCAATCCAAATATTAAAAATGGCTTTTTTCTTTTGCTAAAAAAAGATTTGAAAGAGATTTATAACCTTACACTAATCAACAAGAGAAAGAAACTTCACTTGATATATAAGAACACAAGAATTTCTGCAATGTATGTTCCTGACTTCTTCATATCTGAAAAAGTCTCTGGTTCAGAGACGAAAGCGCTCATACTGATATTTTTATTGGATTATTAAACAACGTGAATTCTCTGCTGGTGTTGGATTGCCTTTCGTTTTAGATTTTCTATGTTTTATTTGTATTGTGTACTACATGCTTCAACTTGTTTCATATGTTTCTGACTTACTGAGATAGCTAGGAAAAAACTTTAATGTTATAAACCAATAACTTAAGCTCTCTTGCCACACATCTTCCCAGTTTGGTGAAGCTCACAGAAAACTGTTGAACACAATGAGTTAAATCCCTGCACTTTTAATTTAATTAAAAGTGTGTGGATTTCACTCATTATGCTCAACATTTTGTGTGTGTGTGTGTGTGTGTGTGTGTGTGTGTGTGTGTGTGTGTGTGTGTGTGTGAACTATTACAAATTGTGCAGACTTATGGTTGAAATGTTTTTGTTTTTAGTTCTTATATTTATACACAACAATGGTAGAGTACACATATTTGTTCATTTTAGGTTATAATATTATGACAAAAGCTATTCAAGGCCTGAGTGAACACATGAAGTAAATTAAAACAAATGCAAAAACTGACTGTGATAAGTGCAAGGTGTTTCACACACCCACAGCAAACTTTCTAACGCAGAGATAGCAAACATGGAAAACAAGTCTGATTACATCGACATAACTTATCATTTTACTTGGAGTTATCCCAAAACTATAAACTCATACCCAGCACTTCTGGATCAAAGCTTCCTTTTAGGAATGAATTTTTTGAGTGACATTCAATTTTTTTCTACACAAAAGTTAACTATTTGCAAAACAGTTCCTTCCTGCTGCTTCTCCAGTAGTTAAAATGGAGTTACGAGCAAATGTTTACAAACATATTAATCACAACTCTTTTAAAGGTGGTAAAACTTTAGTGCATTTTTCTTTAAAAACAAACTTGCCTTAAAGGTTAATAACCGCAAATATCCATATGTATCTTTGAATATGTATTATACTGACTTGCAATCTCTATAAATATCACAAACAAACTTTAAATAAAAGGGATTAAGTCTGACAAGGTTTAAGGCTTTGATAAAAAAATCCAACTGACAACGATGCAATAGCAGAATTGAATGCTTTGGCTTTAAAGCAAATAATAATAATAATTTAACTTAATTTTCTAAAGTAACCTTTTGCAGCCTAAAAAACTGACACAATGAAATAGAATAAGTTCTTGATGTGAGCAGTTAGAGTTAATGCTGTGATGGTTTTTGTCCTCGTTTCATTTCCACCCTTCTGTTTTTACTTGACATCTAAAGTGGAAACAGCAATATTACTCTCATTCACAATAATTGCATTATTATCTATAATACTTCTGATATTATTACAGTTTGCATCTTGAGACACGTGGACTTGGATACTGGCTAAGGTCTTACCTCATAGACACATGGTACAGGGATTAATTCTGACCTCAGGTTATTGGCTACGCTTGAAATGGCCCTTCAGGGCAGTTAGCTTAATATTCACCTAGGATGCTATAGCAGATGTTCCACTTGCCTATTTTGGATTTTGACATTACTTAAGATAAAGAGCACATATGCATGCTGTGCTAAGAGTTAGTATTATCATTTGAATAATCTACCTGACCCAAATATGCTTTAGGTTGAATTTTAGCAGCAAATGTTTCTTCGAATTCTGTTAGCAGAGTAATGACATCATAAAATGCTGAAATGTGTTCTATGTTACACAAAAATATCTCAGAGGTACTTTCTGTAGTCATAACATCACTTTAAATTGATTTTAACTTTATGATATTCCACTTTAATAATAAATCTAGTAAACCAGAAGCATACAATGAAGCCAGTGGTTCTCATTCAGTGCTAAGGTTTCAAACCTGCAGGTGTGGGGAACAGAAGAGTTATAATCCCATTGGTGTGATTTTTATTCTTCTTGTAACATTTCCAAAAAAGCCATGACATAGCTAACATAAAGTTTTTAAGGGCAATCTTAAAATAATTTGCTGCTTTTAACATCTCAGAAGTGCTAGTTAAAGGGATGCCAAAAGTCAGTTTCAGTTTGTCTGCCTTTTCAAAGTTAACTGTAGCAGCATTTCCTATTAAGGCACTGAGAAAACTATGTTCATTCTGCCTTGCTGCATAATATTATTATTCACACTTCGCAATATACAAAGGCAACCAGAGTTCGCTTTTAATAAAGAAATATAGAAAGTATACTCAAAACCTATGGCAAGTAATGAAAAAAAAAGCTAGCACAAAGAACATATGGGAAACAGAGGGAACTTTGATTTTCAGAGATAAGAAGTTTAATCTTCACTACTGGCAAATGTGAATAAATACACAGGTCACCTGAAATGACCCCAGAAAAACTCAAAAAAAAAAAAAAAAACTTTCTCTGCCTATCCAAACCTGGTAGTACCAGGAAGGCACCCTCTTGGACTAACAAAACAAAAATCCAGATGGACACAGGCAAATATGAAAACATATGCAACAGCACCCAATAATTAATAAAGCTATATTCTTTACACATAGCTATTCCATAGCTATGAACATAAATGCACTGCTTTATATACAAAACCTTTTTTAGGAATGGATTTGCTCAACAAAATTTTCTTTTATATACAGACTAATTTATTAAAATCTGTTGCAACTAGTTACTTGCCTCTGTGACACTGGCTACAATCAAATATATATTAATTAGCATTTTCTAAAGATAACAGAGTTTCATTTATTTGCATTGTAACAAATAGCCTTAATAAGAAAATAGCTGTAATATCCATACACATTATGCATAATTTCATTCTTTACAAAATAAGGCATTACAACCTAGCTTCAAATAAAAACATTACATTCAACAGATTTTTTTCTAGCTTTGTTGATACAAAATGTAATAACTCTGTCTGATACAGTCCTGACACAGTGGATGCTGATATTACCATGCAAGGGGTGGAAAATAATATAATTTTAATCAAACAAAATCAGTATTTAAATGAAATGATGACAAAGAGATCAGGTTCTTATATAACACAATAATATATTGATTGTCTATAGGCCTAGATGATAGAAACATGGCAGATTTCTTACATAAATTAATCTGCAAAATACTATTCCATCATTAGGTTTTCTCAAATGGCACAGAAAAAGCACAACACTCTTTCATGACTACCAGTTACACCACCTCACATACTAAGACATATCATTAACTTTTTTATCTTTCGATATAACCATCTAGTTGTGTTGACAGCATTGTCACAAGATGGAGCTCAAGCTGAGAATAAAGAAATGAGTTAAGGATGATTCATCAGCATTTCTGAGTAAGAGGGACCATTGACCTTTCATGAAACACGTAAAATATAACACTATTAAAGCAAATTCACTTCCAGCTAAACTCAAAATAGCATTTAAGAATCAAACCCAGGTCATTGAAAATATGGAATCTTCAAGAAAATGTCTACAGGAATAACATCTCATTGAAAAAGAAAAAAACATGAGAAGTGCTTCCCACCAGTCTTGAAAAAATATTCCTAATCCTTAAAAAGTATACAGAACTCTAACCTCTCTAGAGTCCTAAAAAACTAAACCCTCATTCATAGTAAGCTTCTTTTTCATGACTTCATTCTTGATCTCTATTTCCAGTGATATGAATTAAGAGAGGAGCTTCAAAAAGAGAAAAACCTTAAATTGTGCACATTTATAGTTGACTAATATCAAACTATATTTATCCATTCTATAATTTCTTTTCTTCAGTACAGTCTTTTTTTCTGAAGAAAGAGTGGCTATTAAGGCTAAGCTAGTTGTATGGTTTTGTCAAATACACTCATACAATTCCATGAAGGAAAGCCACGTGACCATGGACTAACTGTGGCTGCTTTTGTGTGCTGATGACTTATTAAAGTGTATATCTTTCCCTAAAACTGTGGTGATCAATGAGGTATACATTTAAATAGGGAAACAGGCAGAGGGGTTGTTGGAGGCAATCCTTCCACATAAAAAATAACTGATTTTTGTTATTCAGGCAAATGTCATTTTAATAATCTGCCTTATAGTACCTGTATTTCCAATTCTTGTCTTTGCAAGATCAGCCTATATCTAATTGTTTCTTTTACATTTGGCCCAGGTCAATTGCAAATATTATTTAGAGCAGGAGTGTCCAACCCGCGGCCCGCGGGCCGCATGCGGCCCTCAGAGCTCTTCCATGCGGCCCGTGACCCTTAAATTTAATTATAATTTAACTTTTTTTCCGTGTGTTTACACGTCCGCGTACTTTTGCTGTTCTGCGCATGCACCAACTTTCTTTTTTTCACGTTTTTTTTCATACCAGCGTCTTTCCGCTGGTATGCGCATGCGCGAAAACACCGTTCGGTCGTTTTTTATATTTCTGGTAAAGCTGAAGGAAGGAGCGAGATCGTGGAGAGAGGATTTATTTTATTTCGGAGTACACACTGACTACACTACAACATAGCAAAAGGTAAGCTAGGTAATTTTGTGAGTTTAATAAAGAAATCTGATTTACACTGTGAACAGCTGAGCTGTGACTGAGAGCTTGTCTTAGTACTACTGTACTTTGTAACAAACACAAGTACAGTGCAATAATCCAGTAGTATAAAACTATGATCTGATCAAAACAGGACATGCTTATGTAAATAGGTCAGTCTCTATGTGCACTGTACAGATTATTAAACATTTGTTAGCCATGTTTAAGACACTTAAATGCAGAGTAAATCATGATTAGCGGCATAGACATATCTATAATACCTTACAAAACACCAGAAAGCAAACATCTGTTCCCAGCAATTACAGAAGCTGAATGCCACCATATAATAATTTTTTGTTACACTTGCAAATACAAGAGCACGCGCATGCACGCACACACACACACACACACACACACACACACACACACACACACACACACACACACACACGCACACATGTGCATCCACACAGACACAGAGATATGACCATCAATTATAGCTGTATGCTACATTGCCAGTATTAACAAATGTCTTTATAAACACTACATCACTTATGTAACGAGTGCATTTGATGTGTAGACGTAAATTAGTGAAGGCAATTATTTCAACAGGAGCGTTTCGGATTCTGTATGTATGGCAAGGTTATAACGTTAAATTAGGGTTGCACTTGACTAAACTATGTGTTGGGTAGTTGTTTGCAGCTGGAGACTGAGAGGTTATAAAACACGAACTACAGAATATACATATTTGGATTCTGTAGTGTACAGGTATATGCCAGTCAGTCTGTACAGTTAAGTACTTTTTTGAGTTATCCATGCATACAGGACCGCCGCACTGCAAAGCGTAGCTCTCAACCAATCAGTGGCAGATTTCAAACATAATCAGGGACAAACCAAAAAAAATCAGGGACACTTAAAAATAGTAAAGTAGTACTAGTACTATTATTAATTTGAAACATTAACAAAATATGGATGAATATGCATGTTCCGAAGTAAAATAAGTCTATCATTTTTAAATATTGGCATTATTTATTAAGAGCAATTCACGACCTTTCCCCCAAAAGTCACCAGTTTTAGGAGTGATTAAGAGGGGCAGAGCTTTGAGTAAAAATTCGGGACAACTGAGAGGTATGCCTCACTGGTAAACATTTTATAAAAATACAAAGGTGTGATGTACAGTACACGTGAAACCGAAACCCAAACAGGAATCTAGTTACAAGAAATGTTTAACCCTGCAAAACACCACGATTACTATACTCATTCCCATATCAAATGACATGCACTTCGCAAGCGAGGAACTTAATCACAGGAGTCGAACACAATTGTACGTTATTGGTTTCAAATCGCACAAAATTGTTAATTGCAACACCTGTCCGTCATAATGTACTCCCTTGTACGCACAGTTGTAACAATTTTACTAACAAATACTTGGTTTCAGATGGATGCTTTCTTTTTCCCCATCAACTATTTAACGTGGTACGTTAAATACGTAGTTGAGGAAAAGAGTAAGCTCCCCTCCCAATTTCTACTCGCGCAGGCGTAAACTTGATAACTGAAAGTGCCATCTTCTGTTATTGAGAGCAAGGGATGTGTCCTGCGTCAAGTTTCGGTGTATTAGCAGATGGTGTGGTACAACCGCACTGCTGAATGCATTGTAAGTATGATGCATTCCGTATTGGTATCATAAACAGCTTCTTTTTAAATGTAAATGTCACTCTTCAGAAACTATAAAATTGTACTACGTTAAATCTTGTATGTGGAACATCTCTACCCGGGCCTCCACTGACAAAGGACTTGTATCCAGCAGGACTTTCCCGGTTACCAGATGTAAAATAAGTAAATAATGTAACTTGCACCTTAATTTTGACCTTTCCATATACTATAGCCATGGCCCAGTTTGGGACGTTGTTTTGGGGGTCCCGTAGTCACAGCCTTTTATGACAACTAGTGCCACCCCCTCTGTACTCACTGATTTACCAGAAAATAAGGAATATAGACTAATTCACTAAACATAGGAGGCAAAAATGGGGACATTCTGCACAGTTCAGTTGCGAGGTGAGGTATAGTACTTGGATTCATTTATGAATGTCAATACGACATTTGCGTCATTGCAATGAACTTCTATGCTCAAGAATTATGTTGAAAGGTAGAAAAACTGGGGAAGTGGAACAAATATCCAAAATCGCGGACATTTTTTTATGTTCCTCAGATTCACTTAAAAAGTTAATAGAATTTAGGGCTTGCATGTTGTGAATAATATGAAGTAAGAAACACCTAAGTCTGGCATTACTGACTTTAATCAGTGGAGTCTCCAGGTTAGCCATCTGGTGGGGCTCAAGACAGAACTTCTTCTTCTTTTGGCTTTTTCCCAGTTAGGGGCTGCCACAGCGGATCACCTGTCCGCTCATGATGGGCAGTGGAGTTTTACAGTGTCTAGTTGCCAGCCCGGTGCCCAACCTTTCACAGAAGTCACACACACACACACACACACACACACACACACTCTCTCTCACACCTAGGGCCAATTTAGAGTGTCCACTCCACCTACAGCATATCTTTGGGATGTGGGAGGAAACCGGACCACCCGGAGGAAACCCACGCGACCACAGGGAGGACATGCAGACTCCACATAAAAGGCATCCTAGCCCGAGAATCGAACCAGAGACCCTCTTGCTGTGAGGCGGCAATGCTAACCGCTGCCCACCGTGGCCGCCCGGGCTGAAGACAGAACAAAATTCACATAATATGTGTATTTATTTGCATTTGTTTCCCAGGATGGTCCACTGGGCCAGAAAGTGCTCATTTCCAGTGGAGGCCCAGGGAGAAAAGCTCCACAATGATTTTACAAACAACAACAAATATATCAAGTACAACAAGATATGCGAATAAAATAGGTTATTAGCACAGTAAACTTAGGCAATGAGGTAATACAGCAATAAATTACAGGTATGATCTCATACAAATTGAAAGGTTTGTACCTGTTAATTTTTTTTACAAATAAACTAAGATGTTAGATTTAACTGTTTTTTTTAATAATTAGAATGAGATATTGAATTTTAGGGCAATAGGGCAAATATTATGCATTTATTTATTGTTCAAATTCACCTATAATACAGCCAGTGGGCCGACTTTGTATTAGTCTGCATAAACCTTGGGTCTTTTGCTCTTTAGTTTATGAAGTGAAGCAGTTTTTTTTTTTTTTTTTTGCTCTTCAGTTTATGTGAGAGACCTTTTTTTTTTTTTTTTTGGTCCTCACTTGCCGTTTGCCCACCATTTCTGTTGACTTAGTGCGGCCCTTGCAACTGAAAAGGTTGGACACCCCTGATTTAGAGGGTGAAGAACACCTAATGCTTCACCAAGTAAAGCATGCTATATTTAGAGAAAAGAAAAAATATACTTAATACCAAATAAAATTAAAAATCAAATATCTGAGCTGACCACATTGACAGGTGAATTCTAGTCTGAAAATTTTAGATCACATGTCCAGTCAGTTATATATCATTTTAGAAATTTGAAAAAAAAATGTATTATTGCTAAAATAAGCTCACTTTGAATATTTGCCTGTTCATTATGTAATAACACCAGCATTAATGCAAGATACATCTTTCTTCCTTTAATCATGAGTGCGGTCTGTACACTCATTGACAACTCAGCAGAAATGGTATATGTGTTACTTCCTTACCCCCTCCCAGGGCTGGTGGGGGACAGGTGATCTTCATAATCATGGATACTACAATGCATTCCCCTGTACAAGGGTATTCTTCTATATACCCACTATATAAGCTAACACTGAAGCAGCTTCATAGCTGAATGCATAGTCTCAGGCTATAACTGGATGTACCTAATTTGTCTATTTCCCACCTAGAATGGCATGTCAATCCTTGCAGCCAATCAGTGGCTGTAATACTGAAAAATGGTAAACATCCATCAGGTCCAGCTTCATACAGGCCCATTTAAATTTTCAACCCTGATTTTAAAGTGTTTGCATATATAATAGCTTAAAGAATTGCAAAGGTGCTACCAAAATATTTAGAATTGGATCAATGTGGCTTTGTAGAAGGAAAGCAAACTTTTGACAACATTAATAGCACAATGATGACCCAGAGGGAAGCAGAATGTAGGAAAATACCGCTGTTGTTGGTGGGTCTTGATGCACAGAAAGCATTTAACAGAGTATGTTGGTGCTTTATAAGCAGGACAATGGAAGCATTTACATTTTCATATATAGTAATAATGTTAATTAGAAGGATATATGAGGGATTGGAGGCAAAAATCAAAGTGAGAGGGTTGTGTCTGAACAGAGAAACCAGGCAGAGGTGTCCTCTTGCTGCTTTGTTATTTACATTATATCTAGAATCATTGGCAGACAAAATAAGGTACTCAGAAATTCAAGCAGGTAATTGGTATGGTGTTCCAAAAACATTGGCTTTATTTGCAGATGATATTATTTTCCACCTGATGGAATCAAAAAAGGACATCTGAATGTCATGGAATATTCTGAGGCAGTTCCTTTTTTCAGGAATGGGAACATGATACAATTAAGTATTTACAAGTGTGGATTAAAGTGTATTCTGTTATAGCAGCTAAGGATATGAGGGCAGAGAATAAGTAAAAGATAATACAAAAACTGAGAACCAGTTCTTTCCTATGAATATGGATAGCAAGATACAAGCTGTATAATGTTTTTCGTGCCTATTGTTTTAAACATAGCTCAGGCCTATTTTTATCACCCAGACCAGAATTTCTGGACAGGTAATAAAGTGTTCGAGGATTTTGTCTAGGAGGGGAAGAAGGCAAGGATAAGTTGATTCCCCCCTCAATACAACAAAGAGGTTTAGGATTATCTGATTTGAAGAGATATTTTAGAGGTAGACAGTTAAGGCTCTTATATGTAACACAAGCATAAAGCTATGGTTCAAAGTGGAAAGGGTTGATGATGAAGCAAGGAGCAATTCAAGAAATAAAGAAAGAGCAGGATTCTGGATGCCGATCCTTAAGAGGAAGAATAACAGTCATAGAATATTATATTCATAAAGTAGTAGAATTATACTAAGAAATAAGCCAACACGGGAATGAAAAAAAGGAAATTCTGCTAATAGTGATGGCTGCAAGTAGGGGTAAAGAGAATAGGCAAGAGGGGAAAGGAATTTACTGGCGTAAGCTGGCATAGGAACTAAAGTATTGGAAACAAATAATTAGAGATTGAAAGGTAATAGACTGAGAAGAGGCCAGGAAGACATTTCAATTGCAGACTAGAGATTGGATTTCCCTATCAGGGATTAATATCAGAGTACAGACAAAGAGAAAGGGATAGGGGAATCTTAAATAATAGATTTGCACTGGTTTATTTTTGAATCTAGAACAGAAATTATTGTTTAAAAAGAGATAATTAGCATGGCATATAAAATATTGAGCAGCAACTATAGGAATCGATCAGAAGAGGACACTTCAACTCCTTAATTTCTAATTAATATTGTCAACAAATATCCAGGTTCCTATCGTGTGATCAAAAACTGTAAATGGCGAACAAGTATTAAGCAAACCCGATTGGTCGAAATGTCGCGCTCGTAACAGGGAAATCACCGTAGGGAATATTTTCCCTTTACTTCAATGCAGTGCAATCTCGGACTAGGGATATTTAAGTAGCGGGGGTGTGGGGGGTGCAGGGGGGCTTGCCCCCCTGCCTACAGCATTTAGGTAAGTATAGTTTTTTATTTTTATTTTTTTATTATACTTTTGAAATTTCAAATGTCACTCATATGGTATCAACCATATGGTGTTCGATGTTTGAAACTTTAGAAAATATAATATAGACCCAAATATCCAAGGATCAACAAAATCTAGTACAAAAAATATACATTTTCTTAAATTGGAGCACACACTGGCATGCTTAGCTAGGACATTAGTAAAATCATCTTTTTAATAGCTACCTGCCCTAATGGTTTTCTCTACATAATAACATTCACAGTTCATGCAGGTACTAATAAATAAAGTGGCAGATTTTATTGGTATTGTTTCCTATTAGTGTTTTTGATGGCAGCATTTATTATTTAAGCAGGGTTTTATGCATAATGTGTCATTTGTTCTGAAGAAGTTCATGAATTGAATGAAAGCACTCAATATTATTCAGTTGTGTGTGGTCCTTTGAGTTTTAAAGCACTTGTTTTCATTATTTAGTTTTGCTTTTTAGTACTTCTGCTGGTGGTGTTTAGTATTTTTTTTATTTTGTTTTTATTATATGGCATAGAACAATACATCTTTTTGTATAATGTTTGTAAATGTAAACTTGTAAATATGGTTTGATTACTTTTATATAAAAGTAAGTTTGCTTGTGTTGCAATTGATAATTTAATAAAAGTGATTAATAAAAATTAAATTAAAAAATTAATTGCCATCAAAGTGCTGTCATAAGCTCATCAATTGTTAGTTGTGGAATTTTCCCTTACTACTAAACAAGTTATGGGCTTACAATGAGCAGTTTTGCTATGGAAGGGTTGACTTTAAGCCATTCCTTGGAATTCTATAATTATCATGCTGGGAAATCAAAACAAACAAAAAAATCTCCAAACCGATGAAAAATAACGAAGCAGTTCCGCTTAGGCTGCAAAGCTCGCCGCTCTTTATTGAACTTAAACGTTAATCTATATCCAACGTTTTTCGTTTAAAACTATGTTTAAACTTCTTCAGAAACTGGCAAATATCCATCTAATATTAACCTCTTACTTATATAGGAAACAGTTAAAATTGCCCGCCAAAATTCTTAAAGTGAAACCACTACTTTAAAACTTCGCTTATGGATTATATATAAAACACACTCGAAAGATGTGATATTTAAATTATTTTAAAATCCAAATAAAATTTGTAGTTAAAATCTTTGGTATTTAAATTTTGATATTTAATATTTACATTTTCCTAGGTTTATTAAGTATTATTTAAACTTTATTTAACTTTTTAACTTTTTAATATGTGTATCAATATATTGTGTATCAATATATAAAGCTGACAGTTTTACGGTAAATTAATTCAATATAATTCAATATTATTCAATTAAATTTAAGATAAATTTTAATAATGGCATAAAGTATTTTAAATTAAAAATGTAAATAAACACTTATTTAGTTGGTTTGGATGCGTAACTGTTTTGTTTAGATTCATGTACAATCACGCACAGGAAACATCTGTTTAAATTAATATTGATTTATATTTAATCATCATTTTATATGAGTGAACACTTGAGTTCACATATATATATATATATATATATATATATATATATATATAAAAAACTGCTTAATTTTAGTAACAAATGAATTTTGAAAGTTAAGCAATAAGCGATCAGGTTCTAAGTCGCTGCATATTATAAATGTTTGATTACCATTTACTTTATTAGAACTATCACTATTGCAACAATTTTTATTAGAAAACAGATTTTTAAGATATTTCAACAATTTTTTATTTTCATTTTTATTAACTAGTAAAAATGTATATTAAAAATGCAGGAAGGTTTCTGTATGTACTTGTGGACAATATATTGATACACATATTAAAAAGTTAAATAAAGTTCAAATAATACTTAATAAACATAGGAAAATGTAAATGTTAAATATCAAAATTTAAATACCAAAGATTTTAACTACAAATTTTATTTGGATTTTAAAATAATTTAAATATCACATCTTTCGAGTGTGTTTTATATATAATCCATAAGCGGAGTTTTAAAGTAGTGGTTTCACTTTAAGAATTTTGGCGGGCAATTTTAGCTGTTTCCTATATAAGTAAGAGGTTAATATTAGATGGATATTTGCCAGTTTCTGAAGAAGTTTAAACATAGTTTTAAACGAAAAATGTTGGATATAGATTAACGTTTAAGTTCAATAAAGAGCAGCGAGCTTTGCAGCCTAAGCGGAACTGTTTCATTAGTTTTCATCATGCTGGTAAATGCTTATATGCATATTGTTTCCCTAAATATAGATGATTTGAGCCACTATGCAAACAAGCATCAGTTAATTACATTTTTATCACAGATTTCTAATAATGAAGCTTGTCTTCAGTTGGACATTTTGACCCTTACAGGGTAATATTATATAATTGCTACCTATTTCCTACCTTTAACTTTTACTGCCCTCTGAATAGCTGAAATTATCATTTCAACTATTCAATGCATGCTGTGATGCTTTGTACTATTGCCTTGTAGCAAAACTCTGGAACCAGTTGCCATCTGTCCTTAGACAACCTCAAACTCAAAACGGTTTCAAGAAATATCTCCACACTCATCATCTTAACACTAAAGTCTGATCCTGCTATTCTTCTCCTGGTTAATCATTTGTGCTCTGTACTAATTCCTTTTGTCAAACCATGAAGTTTCTCTTCTCATCCTGTAGAATATTTTTCTTTTCATAACTGTTGATGTGAGCCCTTAGCCCTTTCTTTTCCATGGCCTTAATCATGCATATTAACAATGAAATCCTCCCTCACCCACTTTTATACTCAGTACTTTCGATATTTACAAATTATAGTATGGATCTCTGTCAACATTTAAATTTTAACTCTTTCTCTTGTACTCCTCTTTCTTAGTCTTCTACAACAGTGAACCTAACTACATCCTCTATTGCAATCTCCCTTTTCATTTTAAGTCTTCTAGGACAACTACTACTTATCATACTGACCTAGATGCCTAGGTGTTATTGGATTTGTAATCATTATTTTTCAAATTTTTGTACCCACGAGGGTCTGCTATAATCTCTTAATATTTCTGACTTACTAAATATGTTTTTGGACCTTTTCTCCCCAGACTTCTGCTGAAAAGATGTCTCACCTGACCCCGCCAGAACTACCCACTAACCAAATTCAAATAAATAAATAAACAAATCAATAAATGCATTACATCTTTAACTCTTAAAAGGCTACTGGACTTGGTTTATCTTCAGAATTTGTTGATATTTTGACATATTATTTATTTCATACTCTTGTTTCTTTTTTATTTTAACTATTTACAAGTTGACTCTTCTCTTCCGTAAAAATAATTCTTACAAAGAAACCAGAAACGGTGCAATCCCTCCTTCAAAAAACAGATAAGGTGCAATCCCTCCTTCAAGCTGCAGATCAATAGCTTTACTGAGCACTAACTACAATAGTCTAGACAAGCTACTTAATAAATACTTGATTACTTAGCTAGAAACTGTAGCTCATTCTGATAATTTTGATTTTCTTCCAGATAAATCTACAGCAATATAAAACACATCTTACAAACTATTCAATTATTTCTTAAAAAATAAAACATTTTCCTGTAACATTGATACAACTTTCTTCACTACAGATGCCTTTAAAGCTTTTCACCTAGTCAACAGGATTTATTTTACACATTTAATTGTTTTCCACAAACTTCTTTTTATAAATTTGTACCATGTCTTATTTGATATATATATATATATATATATATATATATATATATATATATATATATATATATATTCACAATCAGTGGATTTCATTCTGCTATATCAACTCAGTTTCCAGGAGTTCATCAAGAATGCCCTCTTTTGTGCCCCGTATTCTTTGTTTCTTATTTCCATTGACCCTACACTCCAGGTTATTTAGCTGAGCTTTAATTAAGCTAATTACAATTAAACATTTATCTTTAAAATGTATTGCACACAGATGATATTATTCTAAAAGTTTCATATGTAAATCCATCACTCCAGCCTTTTTTAATTTGGCAAAATTATACCTGCCTATTATTGGTTGTATAAAGCATACAAAGTTGATGTTGATCCTTCTGTTGTAAAACATTGAATATCTTGGGATGGCTTTATTTGACTAATACTCCACATTTAACTTGCCTAACAAATCCAGGGCATATTTAAACAATATGTGCTGGTACAATCAAAATGTATTTTTCAGTGGCAGGATTCATTTCATAAAACTAAAAGTACTCCTATTATGTGTTCTTTCTTTATTAACCATTCTTTAATTCTTCCTCCACTATTGTGCTATAACATGTTTAAAAGGGTTAATTGGATTCATGAATGCCTACACTAAGCATTCAAAATTCTGAGTAAACAGACAACACAAGCATAACTCCTCCCCCTTCTTCCTCCTAATTTTAATTTTCCTACTGATTTTCTTGCAACCTTAAATATTGATGGGGATTCATAAGGGTTACCACAAAGTATAGACAATATGTATAATCTTTCTGAGTGAATAAACAGCACAGAAAAGGTGGTAGGGATGTTCCTGAATACAGAATGTGTACACATAGTGTACAACTAGTGTAGACATTCATGAATCCAGCCCAAAATATATTTAGAGAGGGGGATCTCCTAGAATTCCATGTGATTTAGTACCTTCTTTAATGAAGAAACAAGGGTTTAATTGAAATTACCCTTAATATATATGTTTATACAGTTAATGATAAAGTACTTTCATGGCAGTTGCTTTCTGATGACCTCTTTTACAGAGAGTCTGGGTTTATACTTTTGCAGTGAAGGTCTCTTCAATTCAGTCTTTTCATTTAGAATGTTCATAATATCCCTCGCCTCTCTTTAACTTGGACAAGAATCCAGGAAAAACTATTTTAACAAGAAAAACAAATTACTAAAAAATTCCAAATTTTCTTAAGATTAGGACTCCAAAAATATTAAAATTATATTCTTAAAATATGTATAAGGTAAGATGCAGAGTCAGATATTGCTTTCATTTCACATACTTTCAGTTTTTCTTGGGAACAGATATACGCATTATTTCAGATCCTTCAAAAATAGTATTATCCAGCAGAAAACATATATACTGTGTTTATTTGACCTATCAAAGGACCAGATTTATTAAAAAACAAAAAAACACAAAAAAAAAAGGAAGAAGAAGAAAAAAGGCATTGATGTGATGGTTTATGGACTTTGCACCATAAGCGATGGTCTTGTCCCAGCATAGCTGCTTGGTATGACAGAAATATATACCTGATCATTTAGCTGATTAATAACTCCATAAATCTTACTATGTCATATGAAACCTGGGTATTATTTTGTTTAATTTTCCTTTTATTATTTCAAGAGTTGTAAACATTCTAGCCAGGTAAAAAAGTATTCATTCTATGTGGAATCATGAAATACATTTAGATATGCCATTTCTTTTGGTAAGATTGTGGTATGTTTTACTTTCCTTCAATACTTTTCTTATTTAAAACTACATTAATATTTTATGATTGCTAATTCTATTTGTCATATTTTTGCTTGTTGTGAGTAATGAGGGAGATAAAATGGGGGTATTTATAAGGTTATGCTTTCACTTGTCATCATCATCAGCCCCCTTTTTTCCCATTGTTCTACATGAGGTCGGGGTATCATGTTAACTGTTGCCAACTCTCTTGATTCAGTGCCACACTCAAGTCTTCTTCAACACTCATGCCTGACTGTCATATATCTTCTTTCACACAATCCATCCACCTCTTTGCTGGAGATCCTCACTTCCTCTTAACTTCTTCTTGTCTGTCCTAAATCTTCCTCACCAGATTGTCTTGTGCTTTTCTACACATGTGCCCAAACCACTGTAATCTGCTCTCTTTGATTTTTTCTGCAATTCAAACTACTTTGGCTTCTGCTCTTATGTCTTAATGTCTTCATCTGTCCCACAGTGTGCATCCTATCACCTTTCTCAGGCATTTCAGTTCCATCACCTCTAGCTTCTTCAACTGCTCTGCCTTTACTGCCCAGGTTTCTGTACCATACAGTAGTACTGGCCACACCACTGTCTTGTACACCTTACTTTTCAGCTTCTTTGGCATTCTTCTGTCATAGACTACACATGATACTCTATGCCAGTTGGCTGCAGCCCCTCTGATTCTAGCTTTGACCTCTTCATTCAGGCTACCCTTCTCCTCAACCACCCCTCCCAGATACTTGAAGCTGTTTTCCTGTTCCACTATCTTTCCTTCTATCTTTATTCTCTGCTTCTTCTGATTTCCCCAATTTGCTGCCATTACCACCACCTTATCTGTGCTTAGTTTCATCCCATGTGCCTTCAGATTTGCATTCCATTCTCCTATCCTTTGTTCTAGCTCAGAGTCTGTCTGTACTGCACATCACCTGCATACAGCATCTTTGTTGATCTGTCCCCTCCAATCTGTTTGCTAATGTAGTCCTTCACCAGTATGAACAGCAGTGGGCTCAGAGCTGAACCCTAGTGTACACCCACTCCCACTGGGAACTCCTCTGTGAGGCTGAACACTGTTCATACTTGAGTCATTGGTTCCTTGTACAGAGCCTGCACTAATTCTACCAATGTTTCTAGGACTTGAAACCACCGCAGTACTGCCAGAACAGCTTTCTTGGGACCTTGTCATATGCTTTCTCCAAGTTTAGGAATGCCCAGTTGGACCCTCTTCATCTCTAGCTTCTTCTCAAGTATCTGTCTCAGTGCAAGCATCAGGTCAACTGTGCTGTATCCTGATCTGAATCTGAACTGCTCATCTCCCATCTTACATTCTAATACTCTGCGTATCCGTTTATCAATCACCCTCTCCAGAACTTTCATGCAATGTGGTATGAGTTTGATGCCTCTGCACTGCCCACAGTTGTGGTTGTCCCCTTTTTTCTTGTACACTGGCATGAGTATACTTATTCTCCAGTCATCTGGGATATGCCTTTCTCTCCACACTGCTATTAGTACCCTCAGGAGCCATTTCTCCCCTATCTCACCCAGCATCTTTATCATAACTGATGTAACCTCATCTGAGCCTGCTGCTTTCCCTGACTTCATCTTCCTTATTGCTGTTCTTAAATTCTTCTAGGGTGAGCTCATCTTCTTCTCTCATTGTAGACAGTGTCTGAGCAGTACAGCTTCTGTGGGGTTTTCTTCATTCAGAAGCTGCTAGAAATACTCCTTCCATCTGCTTTTGATGTCCTGTGGACTGGTGAGCAGGTTGTTGCTGGCATCCCTTATGTAGGGTGTCTGACTATCTTCTTTATCTTTCTGTCATTGCCTTGCAACCTGATATAGTTTCTTTGTGCCCCTTACTGAGTCACTTTCCAGACGTTGGAAGAGTGCCTCTGATGCCCTATTCTTTGCTATTGCAACTTCTTTCTTAGTTTCTTTGTTAACCACTGGGTAGTCCTTCCTAGTCTTTTCTATCTCCCACTTCTTCCTGCACTCCTTCTTTCCTTTGATCACTTCCTGGACTTCTACATTCCACCAACAGCTTTCCTTGTGTACCTTATTTCCATGCCTTTTCTGTAGTCCTAACACATGCTGTTTTTAGGTGCTGCCACTCTTCTTCAACTCCACCTATTTCCTCTTCTTCTTGGGGTGCTAGAGCCCTGAGTAATTCCTTGAACTGCTGTATTTTCTCTCCAGTCAACTTCCAGGTCTTCAGCCTGGTCTCTATTGACCTTAGAGCCTTCTCTGACCACTGCTTGCAGCTGATTGTGGCAACTAGTGGTTTATGCTGTGGGATGACTGTTTCACTGGGGATGACTTTGCAATCAGGGATTCTACCCCAGTGCCTTTTCTTTACTAGGAGGAAGTCTACCTGAGTTGCATGTTGGCTACTCTTGTATGGGATTTTGTAACTGTCTCTCTTTGTGAACCATGTGTTGGATACTATCAAGCAATTTGCCAAACAGAAGTCTGGAATAGCTTCTCCAGCTTTATTCCTGTTGACCCACCCCTGTGGACCAAGGCAGTCCTCATATCCTGTTCTGTCTGTCTCGATATGTCCATTCAAGTCCCCCATTATCAACATCAATTCCTGTTGTCCTGCTTTATCTAGTAGGTCCTGCAACTGCTGTCTGAATGCACTTTTTTCCTCACTATCACAACCTTGTTGTACGGCATAGGCTGAGATTATCAATACTGCCCTATCATTACACTGGAGTCTGATTGCCATGAGTCTGTCATTAATTCTGATGATATCACTCAATGCCTTCTGAAGCCTCTCTCTCATCACAATTCCTACACAATTTCTAGCATGTTCCCCCCTGAGTAGTAGAGTCTGGATCCCTGCACTGCCCTTCCATCTCATCTCTTGGGTACATAGGATGTCCAGCCTCTTCCGTGTCATCATGTCATCCACTTCCAAGATGCATCCTGTCAGTGAACCTACATTAAGCATAGCAATTCTCAGTTCATCTTTGCCAGATTGGTTGGTTATATGTCCAGCTTTCACTCAACAGAGCTATCCCAGGTATCCCAGGCTGGGCAACTAGACACTGGCCAGCCAGTAGCTTATTGAGCCAGGGCTGCTGGGCTTTATGGCAGACACACACTGGCCAATAGGGACACATATACCCCTCCTACCATTAGCAATCAATCCTGGCAATGGGTCAGAGTAGGCCAAGTCCTCAACCCACTACCTATGCCCATTTTTTGGTGACATTAGTCAACATGACTGAATCATCTAGAGTCATATTTTACACCATTGAGTGGCTAGCCTTGCCACGGCGCACAGTCTGTGATTCGTGTTCTCCTAGCTTGAGGATATTGCACACCACAGTAGATGCCCAAAGCTGTTGGTCTGTACAAGTCCTCTGCCTATAGGGCACCATGTAGAGTCTGTGCTGCTGCCCACAGCTCCATTCATTGGTGAGTTTGAGATGGAAACACTCAGCATGTTTTTCAGACATGGGAGAAACCTCATGGAGACACAGGGAGAGCATGCAAACTCCAAATAGACATTGGTCAGAGGTCAGGATCGAACCTTGTACCTTGTGCATGGGAGACAAAGACCTTAATCATTAAATCATCTGTTCTCTCCTACTTTCGCTTACTTTCACTTGTATTCTATTTATATTATGTTTTACTTTTACTGTGAAAAAAAAATAAAAATCATAATAAAAAATAAGGTGTAATTTGGCGATCTTTAACTAGTCTTCCAGGTAACATTTTTTGTTTTTTCTTCTTCATTCTTTCCACCATACACCAGGGCTGCTGTCCATTGCCATTTCTACCAACCTTTCCTATAGTCCCTGGACTATCTCTGTTGTAAGGCCGGGGCCATAATCCTATGAATAAGCTGACCATGGGTAGCATTTACAAAACAATAACTCCAGGGAAAATGCAAAAAGTGATACTACTATGTGGCAAGTGGTAAATGAGGCAGAAATGTGGGAATAGAAATGCAAAACAGCTGAGTGAAACATGCTAGTATTTATATATAAATTATATTAAATCAAAATAGTTCTGAATTTAAGCTTTAAAAGTAATTACTTGACAGTTTGGAAATCTGCATTCATACTAAAATTCATAGGACTTTTAACAGGCAAAATAAGTGGTAAACCTTAATTTAAAATAAATTAAAATTCCTTTATCGATGTGAAATCTGAATGGTGCACAGACAAGATTCTAAGAGAATAGGCTGGCAAAATTTGTGCTGTCTCTTTTTTTGTGGATTAGTACTGTCACAAATTGGGGCAACATCACCAGCATTGTGGTAATACATTTATATACTATCCTATATAAGTCAGTCAGCACCCAGGCAATTATTCTAGAGCTGAGAAGCACAAAAAAGGGGGCTCTAAAATGTCTGAAATGTAATTTACAAGGTGTAGCTAATAGCTTTACAAACTAGCTCCTTGCTATAGTTCCTAACATAGCATATCATTTAAGCAACTGCAATGTCAACTGCAAAAAAGGACAAATTTTCAGTAGCCCCAGTGGTCCCAACATTGATTTGCAGGGACTGATCAGAACCTTTTCTGCAGTGCTGTCTGTGTTCTCTAACAGCTTGTACTGGCGACAGACATGCCACTTTGTTCTGATCCACAGTCTGGATTGAGCATTTTGCCCAACAATGACTCTTCTGTCTGCAGTAAAGCCCTAAATTCCTAATTTTTTCATACCTGAAAAACAGCATGAATCAAAGTAACAGGAACAAAGATAATCTGAAGGATTATCTCACTAAAAAGTACAGTTGTGTACACTTACTATAAATGCAGATGTTCGAGATTATTCACTGTTGCAGTCATTACATTTGGGTAATCTGCTGGCAGGTTGCCCTCAGTCAGCCTAAATAACAAAGTCTTTGGTCCTGCATTGGTTGCTGTCTCCTCTTCCATGACGTCAGGTCATCAGGGGTATGAGACATGCAGACGACACCATTTTATTCAGTTTTTCTTGCCCCAGGTGTCAGGTGCTCCCCAAATGGGGAGTAAAAAAAAAAAAAAAAATATATATATATATATATATATATATATATATATATATAAACAGAAATATATGTAAATGCACTTTTAGCAACATAAACTTTACCTTCATCTAAAAGCAAATATACCCCAAAGGCTTTAGAACATAGTGAAGGAAAGAGCAGTTATAGAAAAGGGGGATGGCGGGTGGGTAACCCAGACTGCAACAGTGAATACACTCAAACATCTACATTTATGGTAAGTTTACACAACTGTACTATGTTCTTTGTGTTTCACTGTTGCAGTCATTACATTTGGGTAGAATCCCAAAGCTATGGATGGGAGGATGGATCTAAATAGCATTAGGAGTGGCTATAAGACCCTGCAGAACTGCAGTGGCAAAGCCTGCCCTGGATATGGAGAAGAGTGGCAAATGATAATGCTTTGTGAAGGTATGAACAGAGCTCCAAGTAGCAGCTTCTAGAATGTCTTTGGTTGGAACTCCTCTGAGAAAAGCTGCTGAGGTAGAGGCAGCCCTGGTGGAATGTGACCTGATCCCCTTGGGCACAGGTTTACCATGGTGCAAGTAGCAGAAATGAATGCAGTGGTTTAGCCACTTAGAAATAGTCTGCTTTGATATAGCCTTCCCCTCTGATCCTGCAGCAAATGCCACCAGTAGTTGCTCAGACTTTCTTAGAAATTTGGTCCTGTTTAAGTAGAATCTTAGTTGCCTGTGTACATCCAACGAATGCAGAATCCACTCCCCCTTGTTCTGTGGATTTGGGTAAAATGTTGGCAGGTGAATTGTTTGGTTAAGAGCCTCACTGGATACTACCTTAGGCATAAAAGAAGGATTGGTCCTCAGGGACACCCTGTCTGGGTAAAATGTAATAAAATCCACAGTCATGAGAGCCTGTAGTTCTGAAAACCTTCTTGCTGAAGTGATTGCCAAGAGGAAAGCTGTTTTCCAAGATAAAAATCTTATATCCGCAGTAGCTGCTGATTCAAAAGGAGGCAGGGTGAGTTTTTTTAGCACAAAACTGAGATCCCATGTAGGAGTTGATGATCTTCTGAGATGCCTTAAATGTTTGGCCCTCTAAGATACTGTTTAAGCACAGGATGAGAAAAGGGGGGGGGCTCCGTGTTGTAATGAGCCGAGATGGCAGAGGCATGGATTTTAATTGAAGAAAAAGATAGGCCCTTGTCAAGCATCTCAGTCAAATATTATAAAATCTGAGGGATATTGGGCTTTGCTGTGTCCGTTCCTTGTACTTGGTTCCAAGCACAGAATCTCTTCCATTTATCAACATAAGATTTTCTAGTAGTAGGCCTTCTGGCTTCCAAAATGATATCCATCACAGATTTACTGAGAGGTGTTGTTTGAATAATTAAATGATCAGCCATGCTGCAAAGTTCAAGGTTTGGAGCTGAGTGTGCAGAATTTGTTTGTTCTGCTGAGACAGTAGATGAGGTATTTGAGGCAAGCACCAAGGAGAGAGTTGAGACATATTCCTTAGAATTGGGTACCAGTGCTGCCGAGGCCAGTCCGGAGCAATTAGGATAATTTTTGTTTTTTCCTGTCTGACCTTTAATAAGATCTTGGAGAGAAGAGGCAGAGGGGGAAAGGCATAGACTGATAGGTTTTTCCAACTGAAGGATAGGACATCCACTTTCCATGCTTGTCTGTGATAAGTCCTTGTGCTGAATTTGTCCAGTTGATAATTGTGGGGAGAGGTAAATAGATCTATGTCTGGGCTCCCCCATTTCTATGTTAACATGCTGAAGATTTGTGGATCCAGTTTCCACTTGTACGAAGTCGTCTGCCAGAGTATTTTGTTTTCCTGGCAGGAATTGGGCTTGAAGATGTATTTGGTAAGTCAAAGCTGTTTTCCACAATGCCACGGCTAGTCTGCAAAGGGGGTAGGAATGTGTTCTCCCTTGCTTGTTTATGTACCACATAACCGTGATGTTGTCCATCCTTATCAGTAGTTGTCCTGGATGAAGTAAGTCTTTGAAGGCTGTCAGAGCATTCTGAACAGCTAGCATCTCTTTTTGGTTGATATGCAGATGCATTTGTTTTGGGCTCCATTTGCCTGAATGCATCTCCCCACCAGCTGGGCCCCCCATGCATAGTCTGATGTGTCTGTAGTTAGGGTTTGGGTGGCAGGGGATATAGTGAATGACATTCCCTTGTTTTGGTGACATGTCCCTGCCCACCAAAGAAACTCCTGTTGTAGGCAGGGAATGAGAGGAATCTTTGTTTCCAGACTGTGACAATGTTGGCTCCATACACTTTTTAGGTACCATTGATATTTCCTCATATGCAGTCTTGCATATGGATTTAGTAGAATGCAGGATGCCATGAACCCCAAAGCCTGCATAATTTGTCTTGCAGATAACTGGGTTTTTGTTGCCATTTGTTTGAAGTATGTTGTCAGTTGCCTTTGTTTATCTGGCATAAGGTAAGCCATCTGGGCAGTTGTATTCAAGCTTGCACCCAGGAATATAATTATTTGAGAGGGTACCAGTTGGGATTTCTTTTTGTTTATGGTGTACCCTAGTCATGTTAGAAGCCTTTTTACAAATGCTAGATGTTGAAGAAGAGTGTCTTTGTCCTCTGCTTGAATGAGACAATCGTCCTGATAAGGATAAATTTGTATGCTTCTTTGTCTGCAGAATGCAATTACTGGTGCCAGGCACTTTGTAAAGACCCTGGGCGCAGTAAATAAGCCAAAGGACAGTGCAGAGAATTGGTAATGCACAAAACCTGCCTTGAAGCAGAGGTATCTTCTGCATGATTCCCTTATTGGGATATGTAGGTATGCCTCTTTTAAGTCTAGAGTCACTAACCAAGTGTTTCTACCCAGCATAGGCAGTAGCTGTTGCAAAGTCAACATTTTGAATTTTGGAATGTCCAGGAATGTGTTCAAAATCGATAAATCCAGTATTGGATGCCAGGCATTGTCTTTTCTGGGTACCAGGAAAAGCCTTGAATAAAAACCTTGTCCTTTTTCCTGTTCTGGTACTAGTTGAATAGCCCCCATATCCATGAGGGACATAACTTGTTTCTGAGCCTCTGCCCACTGATTTTGTGGCAGATCTGGCCAACCGTTTGGAATTGGCAAAGTATGGAAATTAAATCTGTACCCCTGGGATACTATGTTTAATACCCACTTGTCCTGGGTAATTAACTGTCAATTTTGAGCATGAAGTGCTAATTTTCCCCCCAAGGGGGCTGCCAAAAGATAAGTGCTTGGTGAGGGTAGAGGGAAGTCATTGAGACTGCTTACTGTAGGGTTGTGCTTTGTTTCCTCCAGATTTGGAGGTGGAGGCACCCCATTGCTTTGACCTGTAAGAACAATGTGATTCGTATCTAGAGCCTTTTGAGCACCTGGATTTGCCTTGAGAGGCTCTGCTGGACACAGGAAAAGACCGATTTTTAGTAGGCCAGTGCCTACTGAACCTGGGTGGCTGCACTTGTAAGAAATCTTTTACAGTTTGCATAGATTTAGCTTTGTCTTCCATTTTCTTTAAAACCTCTTATGTCTTATTACCAAACAGAGTATCATGCTGTTAAGGGACATCCAACAATTTAGCCTTAACATGATCAGGCAGATTTTGCTCCTTGAGCCAGGCATGCCTTCTAATCACAGATCCAGTTACTGCGGCCCTGCAAGAGGCCTCCAAGGAATCAAAACCACATTGCAAAGTATGCTTTCCAACCAGTTCTGCTGAATGCAATAATTCCTGTAATTCTTTATTTTCCACACAATCAGAAATCAACATAATTTTCTGTTTCAATAAGCCCATAACTTGCTGTTGATATTTAAACATATGAAACTGACAGTTTAAGGCCCTAATTGCCAAGGTTGCAGATGTATAAACTTTCTTTCCTCATCTATCCAGCGCCCTGGAATCTCTATCAGAGGGGGTAGGAATTTTGGCTGTAGAGGCCTTTACACCTTTGGGTCCCTGTGAGATAGTCCCAGGATCAGCAGCAGGTTTTCTGAAAAGAAATTTGTGGGAGTCAGGAACTCTGTAATA
>NC_056747.1:68050090-68082774 GCF_019279795.1 Protopterus annectens
AGCCAAAGCCAGTATAGCATTTCCGTAAGAGTGAATTGTTTGTGGTCATTGGCTGACTTGGGTTGCCTGGACTACACCTTGAAGTAAGCACCTCATTGCTTCTGTCAAGCATTTCTTAAAGTTGTTTCAGGTTTCAACTTTGTTACTTAAGAAGTTAACTTGTGACTGTTTCTGCCATTTCACACTGAGCTAATTGGAGGAAGTCGGAGAGAGGCTGTGTGTCTGAGTGCATGTCCCAAGCTTTCACAGGCTAGACAAAGCCAGTATAGCATTTCAATGAGAGTGAATTGTTTGTGGTCATTGGCTGACAGGGGCTGTCAGGGCTATGCCTTGGAGTAAGCACCTCATTGGTTTTTTCAAGCTTTTTTTAAAGTTGTTTCAGGTTTCAACTTTGTTACTTAAGAAGTTAACTTTTGAATATTTCTGCCATTTTACACTTAACAAATTTAAGACGTCGGATGAAGGGCTCTGAGATAACTAATTTGTGATATATAACATTAAGTATCCTGTTTTATTGCTTATTTCTGAGTTATTAATAGCACTTTTATTTTACTCACTGTGTGTGAGGTATTAAGTAGAATTTTCTACAATTGTTAAGCATCTGGTTGGGTTTGTTTGTTCTGATTTCTTGCTAGGAGTGTATCATATAACTTGTTTGCATTTAAAAGCATTCTTTAGAGTCTCCATGATCCTTTATCTGTTTAAACATTTCTGCATTTTTTTCTACCTAAGTGGTGTTGGTAGTGTAGCATTGTTCATATTCAGGCTTGTGTTTTGGGCCTAGTTGTTTGTTAGCAGAGGCTGTGTGTCTGAGCGCATGTCCCAGGCCATCATAGTTTAGCCAAAGCCAGTATAGCATTTCAGTGAGAGTGAATTATTTGTTGTTATTGGCTGACTGGGGTTGCCTGGACTATGCCTTGGAGTAAGCACCTCATTCGTTCTTTCAAGCTTTTTTTTAAAGTTGTTTCAGGTTTCAACTTTGTTAATTAAGAAGTTAACTTGTGAATATTTCTGCCATATCACAATGAGCAAATCGGAGAAAGTCGGAGGAAGGGCTCTAAGCTAACTAATCTGTGATATATAACATAAAGTATCCAGTTTTTTGCTAATTTCTGAGTTATTTGCAGCACTTTTATTTTACTCACTGTGTGTGAGGTAATAAGTAGAATTTTCAACAAATGTTAAGCATCTGGTTGGGTTTGTTTGTTCTGATTTCCTGCCATGAGTGTATCATATAACTTGTTTGCATTTAAAAGGATTCTCTAGAGGCTCCTTAATCCTTTATCTGTTTAAACATTTCTAGAGTTTTTTCTACCTAAGTATTGTTGGTAGTGTAGCATTATCCATATTCAGGCTTGTGTTTTGGGCCTAGTTGATTGTTAGTTGAGGCTGTGTGTCTGAGCACATGTCTCAGGCCATAATAGGTTATCCAAAGCCAGTATAGCATTTCAGTGAGAGTGAATTGTTTGTGGTCATTGGCTGACTGGGGTTGCCTGGACTATGCCTTGGAGTAAGCAACTCCTTGGTTCATTTAAGCTTTTTTTAAAGTTGTTTCTGGTTTCAACTTTGTTACTTAAGAAGTTAACTTCTGACTGTTTCACCATTTCACACTGAGCTAATTGGAGGAAGTCGGAGGAAGTGCTCTGAGTGAACTAATCTGTGATATATAACATTAATTATCCTGTTTTTTGATTACTTCTGAGTTTTTTATAGCACTTTTATTTTACTCACTGTGTGTGAGGTATTAGGTAGAATTTTCTACAAGTGTTAAGCATCTTGTTGGGATTGTTTATTCTGATTTCCTGCTAGGAATGTATCATATAACTTGTTTGCATTTAAATGCACTCTCTTAATTCTCCTTGATCCGTTATCTGTTTAAATATTTCTGCAGTTTTTTTCTACCTGTAGGATTGTCCATATTCAGGCTTGTGTTTTGTGCCTAGTTGTTTGTTAGTAGAGGCTGTGTTTCTGAGCACATGTCTCAGGCTATCATAGCTTAGCCAAAGCCAGTGCAGCATTTAAGTGAGAGTGAATTCTTTGTGGTCATTGGCTGACAGTGGCTTTCTGGGCTATGCCTTGGAGTAAGCACTTCATTGGTTCTTTCTAGCTTTCTTTAAAGATGTTTCAGGTTTCAGCCTTGTTACTTAAGAAGTTAACTTTTGACTATTTCTGCCATTTTACACTTAACTAATTTAGGAAGTCGGATGAAGGGCTCTGAGATAACCAATTTGTGATATATAACATTAAGTATCCTGTTTTTGCTTATTTCTGAGTTAGTTATAGCACTTTTCTTTTACTCACTGTGTGTGAGGTATTAAGTATAATTTTCTACAATTGTTAAGCATCTGGTTGGGTTTGTTTGTTCTGACTTCTTGCTAGGAGTGTATTATATAATTTGTTTGCATTTAAAAGCATTCTTTAGAGTCTCCTTGATCCTTGTGCCTAGTTGTTTGTTAGTAGAGGCTGTGGGTCTGAGCACATGTCCCAGGCCATCATAGCTTAGCCAAAGCCAGTATAGCATTTCAGTGAGAGTGAATTGTTTGTGGTCATTGGCTGACTGGGGTTGCCTGGACTATGCCTTGGAGTAAGCAGCTCATTCATTCTTTCAAGCTTTTTTTAAAGTTGTTTCAGGTTTCAACTTTTTTAATTAAGAAGTTAACTTGTGACTATTTCTGCCATTTCACAATGAGCAAATCAGAAAAAGTCAGAGGAAGGGCTCTGAGCTAACTAATCTGTGATATATAACATAAAGTATCCTGTTTTTTTTGCTTATTTTTGAGTTATTTGCAGCACTTTTATTTTACTCACTGTGTGTGAGGTAATAAGTAGATTTTTCAACAAATGTTAAGCATCTGGTTGGGTTTGTTTGTTCTGATTTCCTGCTAAGAGTGTATCATATAACTTGTTTGCATTTAAAAGGATTCTCTAGAGGCTCCTTAATCCTTTATCTGTTTAAACATTTCTAGAGTTTTTTTCTACATAAGTATTGTTGGTAGTGTAGCATTATCCATATTCAGGCTTGTGTTTTGGGCCTAGTTGATTGTTAGTTGAGGCTGTGTGTCTGAGCACATGTCTCAGGCCATAATAGGTTATCCAAAGCCAGTATAGCATTTCAGTTAGAGTGAATTGTTTGTGGTCATTGGCTGACTGAGGTTGCCTGGACTATGCCTTGGAGTAAGCAACTCCTTGGTTCATTCAAGCTTTTTTTAAAGTTGTTTCTGGTTTCAACTTTGTTACTTAAGAAGTTAACTTTTGACTATTTCTGCCATTTTACACTTAACTAATTTAGGAAGTTGGATGAAGGGCTCTGAGATAACCAATTTGTGATATATAACATTAAGTATCCTGTTTTATTGCTTATTTCTGAGTTATTAATAGCACTTTTATTTTACTCACTGTGTGTGAGGTATTAAGAAGAATTCTCTACAATTGTTAAGCATCTGGTTAGGTTTGTTTGTTCTGATTTCTTGCTAGGAGTGTATTATATAACTTGTTTGCATTTAAAAGCATTCTTTAGAGTCTCCATGAGCCTTTATCTTTTTAAATATTTCTGCAGTTTTTTCTACCTAAGTAGTGTTGGTAGTGTAGCATTGTCCATATTCAGGCTTGTGTTTTGGGCCTAGTTGTTTGTTAGTAAAGGCTGTGGGTCTGAGCACAAGTCCAAGGCCATCAAAGCTTACACAAAGTCATTATAGCATTTCAGTGAGAGTGAAATGTTTGTGGTCATTGGCTGACTGGGGTTGCCGGGACTACGCCTTGGAGTAAGCACCTCATTGCTTCATTCAAGCTTTTTTTAAAGTTTTTTAAGGTTTCATCTTTGTTACTTAAGAAGTTAACTTCTGACTTTTTCGCCATTTCACACTGAGCTAATTGGAGGAAGTCGGAGGAAGTGCTCTGGGATAACTAATCTGTGATATATAACATTAATCATCCTGTTTTTTGATTACTTCTCAGTTTTTTATAGCACTTTTATTTTACTCACTGTGTGTGAGGTATTAGGTAGAATTTTCTAAAATTAAGCATCTGGTTGGGTTTGTTTATTCTGATTTCCTGCTAGGAATGTATCATATAACTTGTTTGCATTTAAAAGCATTCTTTTAATTCTCCTTGATCTGTTATCTGTTTAAACATTTCTGCAGTTTTTTCTACCTAAGTAGTGTTGGTAGTGTAGGATTGTCCATATTCAGGCTTGTGTTTTGGGTCTAGTTGTTTGTTAGTAGAGGCTGTGGGTCTGAGTACATGTCCCAGGCCATCATAGGTTAGCCAGTGCCAGTATAGCATTTCAGTGAGAGTGAATTGTTTGTGGTCATTGGCTGACTGGGGTTGCCTGGACTACGCCTTGGAGTAAGCACCTCATTGGTTCTTTCAAGCTTTTTTTAAAGTTGTTTCAGGTTTCAACTTTGTTCTTAAGAAGTTAACTTGTGACTATTTCTGCCATTTCACAATGAGC
Source organism: Protopterus annectens (assembly GCF_019279795.1). Taxonomy (NCBI): domain Eukaryota; kingdom Metazoa; phylum Chordata; order Ceratodontiformes; family Protopteridae; genus Protopterus; species Protopterus annectens. Next base: position 68,054,541 of record NC_056747.1, read on the forward strand.
TAATTGGAGGAAGTCGGAGGAAGGGCTCTGAGGTAACTAATTTGTGATATATAACATTAAGTATCCTGTTTTTGCTTATTTCTGAGTTAATTATAGCACTTTTATTTTACTCACTGTGTGTGAGGTATTAAGTAGATTTTTCTACAATTATTAAGCATCTGGTTGGGTTTGTTTGTTCTGACTTCTTGCTAGGAGTGCATCATATAATTTGTTTGCATTTAAAAGCATTCTTTAGAGTCTCCTTGATCCTTTATCTGTTTAAACATTTCTGCAGTTTTTTCTACCTAAGTAATGTTGGTAGTGTAGCATTGAACATAATAAGGCTTGTGTTTTGGGCCTAGTTATTTGTTAGTAGAGGTTGTGTGTCTGTGCACATGTCCCAGGCCATCATAGGTTAGCCAAAGCCAGTATAGCATTTCAGTGAGAGTGAATTGTTTGTGGTCTTTGGCTGACTGGGGTTGCCTGGACTACGTCTTGGAGTAAGCACCTCATTGGTTCATTCAAGGTATTTTTAAAGTTTTTTCTGGTTTCAACTTTGTTACTTAAGAAGTTAACTTCTGACTGTTTTGCCATTTCACACTGTGCTAATTGGAGGAAGTCGGAGGAAGTGCTCTGAGCTAACCAGTTTGTGATATATAACATTAAGTATCCTGTTTTATTGCTTATTTCTGAGTTATTAATAGCACTTTTATTTTACTCACTGTGTGTGAGGTATTAAGTAGAATTTTCTACAATTGTTAAGCATCTGGTTGGGTTTGTTTGTTCTGATTTCTTGCTAGGAGTGTATTATATAACTTGTTTGCATTTAAAAGCATTATTTAGAGTCTCCATGAGCCTTTATCTTTTTAAACATTTCTGCAGTTTTTTCTACCTAAGTAGTGTTGGTAGTGTAGCATTGTCCATATTCAGGCATGTGTTTTGGGCCTAGTTGCTTGTTAGTAGAGGCTGTGGGTCTGAGCACAAGTCCCAGGCCATCAAAGCTTACACAAAGTCATTATAGCATTTCAGTGAGAGTGAAATGTTGGTGGTCATTGGCTGACTGGGGTTGCCGGGACTACGCCTTGGAGTAAGCACCTCATTGCTTCATTCAAGCTTTTTTTAAAGTTTTTTTAAGGTTTCATCTTTGTTACTTAAGAAGTTAACTTCTGACTTTTTCGCCATTTCACACTGAGCTAATTGGAGGAAGTCAGAGGAAGTGCTCTGGGATAACTAATATGTGATATATAACATTAATCATCCTGTTTTTTGATTACTTCTGAGTTTATTATAGCACTTTTATTTTACTCACTGTGTGTGAGGTATTAGGTAGAATTTTCTACAATTGTTAAGCATCTGGTTGGGTTTGTTTATTCTGATTTCCTGCTAGGAATGTATCATATAACTTGTTTGCATTTAAAAGCATTCTTTTAATTCTCCTTGATCCGTTATCTGTTTAAACATTTCTGCAGTTTTTTTCTACCTAAGTAGTGTTGGTAGTGTAGGATTGTTCATATTCAGGCTTGTGTTTTGGGCCTAGTTGTTTGTTAGTAGATTCTGTGGGTCTGAGTACATGTCCCAGGCCATCATAGGTTAGCCAGTGCCAGTATAGCATTTCAGTGAGAGTGAATTGTTTGTGGTCATTGGCTGACTGGGATTGCCTGGACTACGCCTTGGAGTAAGCACCTCATTGGTTCTTTCAAGCTTTTTTTAAAGTTGTTTCAGGTTTCAACTTTGTTCTTAAGAAGTTAACTTGTGACTATTTCTGCCATTTCACACTGAGCTAATTGGAGGAAGTCAGAGGAAGGGTTCTGAGCTAACTAATCTGTGATATATAACATTAATTATCCTGTTTTTTTATTACATCTGAGTTTTTTATAGCACTTTTATTTTACTAACTGTGTATGAGGTATTAAGCAGAATTTTCTACAATTGTTAAGCATCTGGTTGGCTTTGTTTGTTCTGATTTCTTGCTAGGAGTGTATCATATAACTTGTATGCATTTAAAAGCATTCTTTAGAGTCTCCATGATCCTTTATCTTTTTAAACATTTCTGCAGTTTTTTTTACCTAAGTAGTGTTGGTAGTGTAGCATTGAACATATTAAGGCTTGAGTTTTGGGCCTAGTTGTTTGTTAGTAGAGACTGTGGGTCTGAGCACATGTCACAGGCCATCATAGGTTAGCCAAAGCCAGTATAGCATTTTAGTGAGAGTGAATTGTTTGAGGTCATTGGCTGACTGGGGTTGGTTGGACTATGCCTTGGAGTAAGCACCTCATTGCTTCATTCAAGCGTTTTTTAAAGTTTTTTCAGGTTTCATCTTTCTTACTTAAGAAGTTAACTTCTGACTTTTTTGCCATTTCACACTGAGCTAATTGGAGGAAGTGCTCTGGGATAACTAATATGCGATATATAACATTAATTATCCTGTTTTTTGATTACTTCTGAGTTTTTTATAGCACTTTTATTTTACTCACTGTGTGTGAGGTATTAGGTAGAATTTTCTACAATTGTTAAGCATCTGGTTGGGTTTGTTTATTCTGATTTCCTGCTAGGAATGTATCATATAACTTGTTTGCATTTAAAAGCATTCTTTTAACTCTCCTTGATCCGTTATCTGTTTAAACATTTCTGCAGTTTTTTCTACCTAAGTAGTGTTGGTAGTGTAGGATTGTCCATATTCAGGCTTGTGTGTTGTGCCTAGTTGTTTGTTAGTAGAGGCTGTGGGTCTGAGCACATGTCCCAGGCCATCATAGGTTAGCCAAAGCCAGTATAGCATTTTAGTGAGAGTGAATTGTTTGTGGTCATTGGCTGACTGGGGTTGCCTGGACTATGCCTTGGAGTAAGCAGCTCATTCATTCTTTCAAGCTTTTTTTAAAGTTGTTTCAGGTTTCAACTTTTTTAATTAAGAAGTTAACCCGTGACTATTTCTGCCATTTCACAATGAGCAAATCGGAAAAAGTCGGAGGAAGGGCTCTGAGCTAACTAATCTGTGATATATAACATAAAATATCCTGTTTTTTGCTTATTTCTGAGTTATTTGCAGCACTTTTATTTTACTCACTGTGTGTGAGGTAATAAATAGACTTTTCAACAAATGTTAATCATCTGGTTGGGTTTGTTTGTTCTGATTTCCTGCTAAGAGTGTATCATATAACTTGTTTGCATTTAAAAGGATTCTCTAGAGGCCCCTTGATCCTTTATCTGTTTAAACATTTCTAGAGTTTTTTTCTACCTAAGTATTGTTGGTAGTGTAGCATTATCCATATTCAGACTTGTGTTTTGGGCCTAGTTGACTGTTAGTTGAGGCTTTGTGTCTGAGCACATGTCTCAGGCCATAATATGTTATCCAAAGCCAGTATAGCATTTCAGTGAGAGTGAATTGTTTGTGGTCTTTGGCTGACTGGGGTTGCCTGGACTACGTCTTGGAGTAAGCACCTCATTGGTTCATTCAAGCTTTTTTTAAAGGTTTTTCTGGTTTCAACTTTGTTACTTAAGAAGTTAACTTCTGACTGTTTTGCCATTTCACACTGTGCTAATTGGAGGAAGTCGGAGGAAGTGCTCTGAGCTAACTAATCTGTGATATATAACATTAATTATCCTGTTTTTTTATTACGTCTGAGTTTTTTATAGCACTTTTATTTTACTAACTGTGTATGAGGTATTAAGCAGAATTTTCTACAATTGTTAAGCATCTGGTTGGGTTTGTTTTTCTGATTTCCTGCTAAGAGTGTATCATATAATTTGTTTGCATTTAAAAGGATTCTCTAGAGGCTCCTTAATCCTTTATCTGTTTAAACATTTCTAGAGTTTTTTTCTGCCTAAGTATTATTGGTAGTGTAGCATTATCCATATTCAGGCTTGTGTTTTGGGCCTAGTTGATTGTTAGTTGAGGCTGTGTGTCTGAGCACATGTCTCAGGCCATAATAGGTTATACAAAGCCAGTATAGCATTTCAGTGAGAGTGAATTGTTTGTGGTCATTGGCTGACTGGGGTTGCCTGGACTATGCCTTGGAGTAAGCAACTCTTTGGTTCATTCAAGCTTTTTTTTAAGTTGTTTCTGGTTTCAACTTTGTTACTTAAGAAGTTAACTTTTGACTATTTCTGCCATTTTACACTTAACTAATTTAGGAAGTTGGATGAAGGGCTCTGAGATAACCAGTTTGTGATATATAACATTAAGTATCTTGTTTTATTGCTTATTTCTGAGTTATTAATAGCACTTTTATTTTACTCACTGTGTGTGAGGTATCAAGTAGAATTTTCTACAATTGTTAAGCATCTGGTTGGGTTTGTTTGTTCTGATTTCTTGCTATGAGTGTATTATATAACTTGTTTGCATTTAAAAGCATTCTTTAGAGTCTCTTTGATCCTTTATCTGTTTAAACATTTCTGCAGTTTTTTCTACCTAAGTAGTGTTGGTAGTGTAGCATTGAACATATTAAGGCTTGTGTTTTGGGCCTAGTTATTTGTTAGTAGAGGTTGTGTGTCTGTGCATGTGTCCCAGGCCATCATAGGTTAGCCAAAGCCAGTATAGCATTTCAGTGAGAGTGAATTGTTTGTGGTCTTTGGCTGACTGGGGTTGCTTGGACTACGTCTTGGAGTAAGCACCTCATTGGTTCATTCAAGCTTTTTTAAAATTTTTTTCTGGTTTCAACTTTGTTACTTAAGAAGTTAACTTCTGACTGTTTTGCCATTTCACACTGTGCTAATTGGAGGAAGTCAGAGGAAGTGCTCTGAGCTAACTAATCTGTGATATATAACATTAATTATCCTGTTTTTTTATTACGTCTGAGTTTTTTATAGCACTTTTATTTTACTAACTGTGTATGAGGTATTAAGCAGAATTTTCTACAATTGTTAAGCATCTGGTTGGCTTTGTTTGTTCTGATTTCTTGCTAGGAGTGTATCATATAACTTGTATGCATTTAAAAGCATTCTTTAGAGTCTCCATGATCCTTTATCTTTTTAAACATTTCTGCAGTTTTTTTTACCTAAGTAGTGTTGGTAGTGTAGCATTGAACATATTAAGGCTTGAGTTTTGGGCCTAGTTGTTTGTTAGTAGAGACTGTGGGTCTGAGCACATGTCGCAGGCCATCATAGGTTAGCCAAAGCCAGTATAGCATTTTAGTGAGAGTGAATTGTTTGAGGTCATTGGCTGACTGGGGTTGCTTGGACTACACCTTGGAGTAAGCACCTCATTGCTTCATTCAAGCTTTTTTTAAAGTTGTTTCTGGTTTCAACTTTGTTACTTAAAAAGTTAATTTCTGACTGTTTTGCCATCTCACACTGAGCTAATTGAAGGAAGTCGGAGGAAGTGCTCTGAGCTAACTAATCTGTGATATATAACATAAATTATCCTGTTTTTTGATTACTTCTGAGATTTTTATAGCAGTTTTATTTTACTCACTGTGTGTGAGGTATTAGGTAGAAATTTCAATAATTGTTAAGCATCTGGTTGGGTTTCTTTATTCTGATTTCCTGCTAGGAATGGATCATATAACTTTTTTGCATTTAAAAGCATTCTCTTTAGTCTCCTTGATCCTTTATCTGTTTAAACATTTCTGCACTTTTTTCGACCTAAGTGATGTTGGTAGTGCAGCATTGTCCATATTCAGGCTTGTGTTTTGGGCTTAGTTGTTTGTTAGCAGAGGCAGTGTGTCTGAGCACATGTCCCAGGCCATCATAGCTTAGCCAAAGCCAGTATAGCATTTCAATGAGAGTGAATTGTTTGTGGTCATCGGCTGACTGGGGTTGCCTGGACTATGCCTTGGAGTAAGCATCTCATTTGTTTTTTCAAGCTTTTTTTAAAGTTGTTTCAGGTTTCAACATTGTTACTTAAGAAGTTATCTTGTGACTGATACTGCCATTTCACACTGAGCTAATCAGAGGAAATCGGAGGAACGGCTCTGAGCTAACTAATCTGTAATATATAAGATTAAGTTTCCTGTTTTTTGCTTATTTCTGAGTTATTTATCGCACTTTTATTTTACTCACTGTGTGTGAGGTATTAAGTATAATTTTCAACAATTGTTAAGCATCTGGTAGGGTTTGTTTGTTCTGATTTCCTGCTAGCAGTGTATCATATAACTTGTTTGCATTTAAAAGCATTCTCTAGATGTGTCCAACCTGCGGCCCGTGAGCTGCATGCGGCCCTCAGAGCTCTTCCATGTGGCCCTCAGCCTCTAACTGCAACATCGATGTACACATGCCCCAAAACACTTTTTTTGTTTTGTGTTTTTCGCTCCCATGACCTGTAATGCTAATGTCGGTGTGCGCATGCACCAAAGCACCCTTCTAGTTTTGTTTTTGAGCCAAAAAAGGGTTAGTGTGTTTACACCATTATTTTGCGCTGAATAATCAATGTGTGTGTTCTTGCTGAAGAGGGACTCATGTATGGATTTGCCGCTGTTGCCTTTGAAACGGACAGCAGTTACCTGTGTTAATAGGTAAGTACGGAGTGAGTGAGTGCATGCATGAAAGCAGAATTGTGTGCGTGAAAGTAGAAGAAGAATGTGTGTGTGTGTATGTGTGTATCTGTGTGCATGACAGAGAGAGATGCATGCACAAAGAGGCTAACAATGATCAGTCTACCTAATGAACACAAGCAAGTTAGCTCACAAATATATCATACAATAAGTGTGCACTTTCGTTAAATTGCGGCTTTCCTGACAGGGAGAGTGTTGTATTGAACATGAACTCATACCTCTTAACTATATGGATTTTCAAAGAATGTCTGGATTTTTGCCTCATCTTCCAATTTGTGTCTTTTGCTTAGGAAATAAAAGTAGTCATCCAAGGTAATGCAGTTCCAGGGAGTAAGAATGAGACAGCAGCCTAGGGTTAGTGGGTCAGTAGTGGACTGACTCTGTGGAACTGTAGCATATAAAGTTGTATTGTTTTTTCAGACAAACAAAAAAGCACCTAGTACTGTTTTTTCATTGGTAGGTTCTAAGTGGTAGACTGGACAACAGTAAGCATAGCTTTGGCAGATAATCAATACTGACAAATCAAGTGGGCACAATGTCATTTTTTAAATGTTGAGGATTTTAATGTTTATGTGTGTGCTTATGTGTTGTGAGTGCTGCAGCAGTAGATGATTATTGAAGACAGAGACTTAACGGACTGTGGAGAATATGTTTCTTTGTTACAAAACCTAATACTTGGGTACGCATGCCAGAAGTAGATTTTTTAACACATAGCTTCTTGCCATTTACAGTGGATGGATATTTACATTTAATGGACAATGTATTAGCGTGCGCCTGTGGGGTTCTGAAGGATGCCAAGTCTACCACTGCCAATGTCTTGTAAAGTGACCTGGAAATGGATATTGGGATGTTACTGAAAAAATATAGTAAGTGGGCTTAGAAATATAGTTTAATTTACAGGCCATAATTTAATTTATTTCAGGTAGTGCAGATACTGGTAGATTGTATACCATTAGACTTAATTAGGGAGAGCTGTCATTCTGGGGAAACAAGCAGCTCTAGTTTCAGTGAAACCTCTGTGGTTGCTTGCAGGTAGGAAGTTGCAGTATGTTGATGCAATGTGTTTTATTTATTATTTTTAATGCATTTGTCATTTCAAAGCATGGTTTTCTTTGATGCAAAAGAAGGCAGGACTGAATGAGCCATATATAATAATGGGATAGAAAGATTATAAGTGATGTATAATGTTTGCAGCTACAGTTGTTTCAATGGTGTCTGTGATGCATAACTATTTTTGGGACTGTGTCCCACTTTTATTTTTTCTTTGTCCAGATTTCTCGCTCTAAGGTTGAGAGGTATGTTTCCTTACTAAATCTGAAGTTGTATTTACCTTGGAAAACTTTTTGGCATAATTATGAAAAACAGCCTTTTTAATATCTCTGCTTATTTCCAATATAAACTGCCATGTAACCTTGCAAATAACCTTCTTATTAAGTTATTTTACTTCTTTTGGAATTGAAAGGTATGATTCTTCTTTTCAGACATAAGCATAGAGTGCTAATGTGACTGATTTCTTGCAGCAGTCTGTGGTTTACATAATCACAATAACTTTTCTGTGTTTCTGGGTGTGTAATCAATTTAACAGTTTTAAAGATGTTTTCCAAAAATAAATAAATATATAATAAATAAATAATCCTCTCTACACTTTGAGTTATTGACAAAGTCTGGGAATTTGTTGTTTTCGAAAGCGAAGGTCAGCATTACAGCTCAGTAAACTTGTCAGTCTGTGAGGAACTTCTGCACAAATTAAAATGTCTGAATGTCAAATGGCTTTAGATTGGAGGGAAGTTTATTTTTATTTATTTTTTTTATTTTACATTTGTTTACCGGGAAAGTCAGACTGGACACAGGTCCATTTTCAGCGGGGGCCCGGGGAGAAAAGCTCCAAAAATAACACAAAACAATATAATACAATACATGAGAGAGAGAGAGAGACAGCAAATTATGGATGCAATACTCATACAATATGGCAGAGATTACATCTCGTAACAATGAGAATCATTGAGGTACAGAATAAACTTAAAAACATTTTTTTTTTACAGTTATAATTACAGCAAGGCAAATATCAATGAGTAAAGTTTTTAGGAGAAAGCTGTTTGTACAGAGCTGAAGCTCTGAAACAATCTTTTGGTATGGATTAACTTGAAGATTGACACAAGTTATATGTTTACACCAGTACGTAGCATTATAGTTTATGGTTTTCCTACTGATTTACTTTTTGCTGAGCAGTTGTTTGTTTATTTATTGATGGTCCTTTTGGTGGTGGGAAATTACATGGATGAATCCATTTCTATTATGATTTTTTTTTCAGATATTTTGACTTCCAGACAATTTCATTCAGTGAGTGGGTGTCATGTGATTACTGACGTTTCCTATTTTACAAGTAGGGGCTTGTGTGTGTGTGTGTGTGTGTGTGTGTGTGTGTGTGTGTGTGTGTGTGTGTGTGTGTGTGTGTGTGTGTTTGTGTGTGTGTGTGTGTGTAAGAGAGAGAGATTTAATATATATACTGAATATAATTTTGCAAATGGACTTCTCAGTTAAACATGCCCCTCTTCTTGGGCAACGGGACTTGAGTAACCAATATTAGATCTTAGCCATCCAGCTGGGAAAGGTTAGTATCTGGATTTTCCATCTGGTTTGATGAAGGCTATGCTACTTACCCAAGGACTACATTTATGGCTATCCATCCAGCCATCATGTTGCTGAACTACATTGTTTGATAATGAGAGGAGCTTTTTGCAGAAGTTGAAGGTTTTGTGTCAAGAACCTGTACATAAAAAGTGGCTTGTTTATGTTGCAGTGAAGGCTGTGGTCTTTGTAGTGAGCGTTTTAAGTATAACCAGTATTTTTGAGGTAGAGGAAGTCTCTTAAGGCAGGATCTTTCTTAGCCTGAAAAGCAAGCCAATGATGAAATTTATAGGGGCCAGTGAGAGACAGAAGCTTTTTAGTCTGTTTGGATAACTAAGTGAACTTAATCCTTTGACCTTTTTTGTCATAAATGGTTGTAGTCTTTCTTTTGGCAGGGTGTTTTGCTGAGGCACATGCCAAACGGGGCATTGTACTCAATAATGGCTCTTGTAAAGGAAGAATAAAGGGATGTTATGACCTCCTTGTCCCTGGATGATACCCTTACTAATGAAGTGGGCCATGTAAAAAGCTTTCCTTACAACGGTTACAACGTGGTGGTCAAAAGTCAGGTTTCTATCAACCTGGGTGCCCAAGTACTATATGACTTACTGCGTGCTTACAACATTGTTATTAATGTGGTAATTTTTGGGACATCACTCTCCTCAAAGTGGATGATGATGCATTTTTTGGCATTTAACTTGAGGCCATATTTCTGGCACCAGTTATTTGTTTGGGTGAGACTGTCTTGTAGCTTATTCAGAATAGTTTTATTAAGTCAGTAATATAAATTCTTTACTTTATTGCAAATTTGTTGGGTTATTTTTGTGGATTATAGTATTGTAAGACTGCTGATGTTGACATTTTATGTAGCTGGACTGCTGGAAAGGTTTTCCCAGTGAGAAATGCTAGTGCTGTAGTGAATATCTGTTTATTTGCAAAAAAAAAAAAAATATATATATATATATATATATATATATATATATATATATGTATTAACTAAGATGTTAGAGTTAACTGTTACATTAGAGAATTAGAATCAGAATGAGAATTAGAATTTTAAGGCAAATATTAGGCATCTATTACATTTATTCATTGTTCAAATGCACCTACAGTACAGCCAGGAGGTCGGCTGTGGTCTTCCGGAGCAACAAAAGAGTTAACTATATGATATATTTTATATGCGGCCCCAAGACCATTTCTGTTCACTTAATGCAGCCCCAGCAAGCCAAAAGGTTGGACACCCCTAACTAGAGCATATAAACCTCTCATTAGTCCACTCATTTAACTCATTTACAAAAATTCCTCCCCTACCCCCACCTTTAAATCTTTATAAAATGTGTGCACTATCCCTTAGTTCCCTGGCTACACATTCTTTATTTACTTTCTTGAGCAGAACCTCCAGCTCTTCCAAAGTCATTTTCTTTGTAAAAATTCAACTAATTGTTCTAGAATGCATTAAAAAAACATGTCACAGTACTGCCTTCTCTCCTTACCTATTACACCTCTTCCATATATTCCACGCAGCAATAATGCCCAACAGGGTGTGTGTTAATGTGTAATTAATGCCCGCCTAGGGGTGCTATGAGACTTGACATTGCAGGCAGAGGACCTGTACACCCCTTGAAGGGCATTAAATACACATTAACACACATACCCCGGAGGGCATTATTGTGCTTAGAGAATGGGCCATCTATAAAATTATTGTGTTTTACTTACTTATTATATAAAATGAAATGAAGGAACAGTCACCTTTCTGGATTAACGCTCACTAGCCAGAGAAAAATAGATTCTAAACTAACCAAAAAACACCTGGCTTGGAGCGAAGCAAACAGTAAGCCCCGATCCTCTGGCACAACAAATTACGATCCTCTGGCACAACAATAACTGTCCGATGCAATATTGTGTGAAAAATCCTCTTTAATAATATAGAATAGAGAACAGACAAGCGCTTTCGCTTTAATAAGCTTCCTCAGGTCTATGTAGAATAACATAAAAATTTTTCATTTATATACAAACAGACCCTGCCATCAATTAAACAATTCCTACAGCATTTAAAAGGGAAATGCCTGCAAATATATCAAGCTTGCACTTAAAAAACATATATATATATATATATATATATATATATGCATGCTAAAATTGTAAATAGGCAACTATATTCACACAATTGAAAAGTATAAAAAATATATATATATTAGTGAATATCTATATGTATGAATGAATATAATATATTAAATGTTATGAAAAATCTATATGTATAAATAAGTAAGTAAATAAATAAATAAATATGATATTCATGTTATGTTGTAAAGATGCTACATTACATTGCTAATAATGACTAATAAATGTATATATGTATATATCTCAATGATGATGCATACATAAATGTGTATAGATAAACGTACCTAACTAAAATTCATATCATTACAATAGTTCAAGCATACATTAAAACACATACATACAAAACATACACATACAAGGAATCACACATGTTAGCTATCAAATACTTAAAATCTATAAAAACTCTAATCATTACATATCTAAGAATAGTGGTGTATCTGAGAAACCCTAAAAGACATGTATGTAAATATGTATTAACTAATATTTCTAAGTATATAAAGGTATAGATATTTCATTATTTTAACCACCCATCCTATCTAATTTTCCTTCTCTTTCTTAGTCTTGGTTTGATGGATACTCTCTCATTCAAACCAGATCCAGTTTTTATAGATTTTAAGTATTTGATAGCTAACATGTGTGATTCCTTGTATGTGTATGTTTTGTATGTATGTGTTTTAATGTATGCTTGAACTATTGTAATGATATGAATTTTAGTTAGGTACGTTTATCTATACACATTTATGTATGCATCATCATTGAGATATATACATATATACATTTATTAGTCATTATTAGCAATGTAATGTAGCATCTTTACAACATAACATGAATATCATATTTATTTATTTATTTACTTACTTATTTATACATATAGATTTTTCATAACATTTAATATATTATATTCATTCATACATATAGATATTCACTAATATATATATATATTTTTTATACTTTTCAATTGTGTGAATATAGTTGCCTATTTACAATTTTAGCATGCATATATATATATATATGTTTTTTAAGTGCAAGCTTGATATATTTGCAGGCATTTCCCTTTTAAATGCAGTAGGAATTGTTTAATTGATGGCAGGGTCTGTTTGTATATAAATGAAAAATTTTTATGTTATTCTACATAGACCTGAGGAAGCTTATTAAAGCGAAAGCGCTTGTCTGTTCTCTATTCTATATTATTAAAGAGGATTTTTCACACAATATTGCATCGGACAGTTATTGCTGTGCCAGAGGATCGTAATTTGTTGTGCCAGAGGATCGGGGCTTACTGTTTGCTTCGCTCCAAGCCAGGTGTTTTTTGGTTAGTTTACTTATTATATAGTTTTATTACTATATTTTTTTAGTATATTTTTGATGTAAAAAGGTTCCTCCACCTAATGTTTTAAACTTGCTGTAGTGTATATTAATGGTGATGGAGGAAGCATTTTACAGCCAAAATATAACATTTAAAAAATAACCACATTATTTATTTTATTTTTTGGTCCCTTACTCCTAAATCCTTTGGTTGGCACTCACTGGAGACTGAAATTACTCAATAATGACATACATTTGAGCTTCAGACTTTTTTTTCCTTCAGAAAATTTATGCGAACTTAAATCCTTTACTTTAGCATGTAATTTTATAAGAGCAATAATTAAGTTTCTCTTTTAGAGCCTATGTTTCCCCCTTTATTTTAGGCTTTATCCAGATTTCTTCAGCTGAAAGGTGCAGAGGTTTGTGAACCTCTTTACTGCTGCTGCAGTCAATAGTCATCTCATAGACTCTCTCTCACACACACACACACACACACACACACACACACACACACACACACACACACACACACACACACACACACACACGCACACACACACATTTCTGCTTCAGAAAGAAAATACATGCTAACGAAAACCCTATTATTTTAGCAACCTTCTAAGTTTATAAGGGCAATATTTAAACATCTGTCTCTATTTTCAGCCCTTTGTTTACCCATTATATGTGACTCTGTCCAGATTTTCTGTGCCAAGAGGTATGGTGGAGAGGTACGCAAAGATCTTATGTGATGTTGCAGGGATCGTTCGATCGCTCTCGCTCTTCATTTTCTGTCCTTCTCTTTCGCACAAACACACACACACACACTCAGATACACACACACAAACACACATGCTCTCTCTCTTCTGCTTTTAAGTACACATTCACTCACACACGCAGACAGCAACTTAAACACACGTATACACATTCATCTCTTTCTCTTTCTCTCTCTCTCTCTCTCTATCTCTCTTACTTTCATACATGAATACTCTATCTCATACACACACACACACACACACACACACACACACACACACACACACACACACACACACTTTTTTATTTTACACTTGCTAAGCTCTGTGTGTAGTCTGCATGTCCTCCCCGTGGTTGGGTGGGCGTTCGAAAGACATGCGTAAATGGTCGTGCCTTCATTGAAGGTTGAACATCGAGCTGAGCTAGCACCTCGATGTTCATGAAAATCTACTACCAATCATTAGCGGACCGGAGTTCCGCTGTGGCGACCCCTAACTGGGAAAAGCTGAAAAGACAAACAAACAAACTTGCTAAGCAGCAGAAGCACTGCTTAGCAAGTGTAAAATTGTAGCTTAACCGATTTCTCTCTCACACTTATTCATACAGGCATACACTTTCACACACTTTTTTTTATTTTACTTTTATTTTATTTTACACTCACTAAACAGCAAAAGCACTGTTTAGTGAGTGTAAAATAATGGCTGCCATTTTGTTTTCTCAGTCCGAGCTACACGGCAGCTTGATATTCTGCCGTGAAGTGGCGGACTCATTTTACAGTGTGCATTACTTATACATTAATACTCTGCTAGAGAACGTTCATATTCCAATCAGGGTACTGATGTACAGTTTGCCCATTTTCTAATACAGTATTAATTACCTGCTCCTATGTTTTATGCATTTTTCCTTTTTTTGTGTTATTTGCCTTATCCCTTTTTCCTTTAACATAATACCATTGTTTATTTATAACAATTTTGTATTTTCCATATCTTTCACTAATCGAATGCATTCTTTTTCCCTTGTTTTTTCTTTACTCTAACTCCAATTATAAATATACTTTATACTTTTCCTTGGAAACAATCAACCATTCTGTCTATGATCCAGATTAAAATCTAATACTGACAGAATCTTTACATAAACTCCCAATTTCTTTTATCAAAATGTATGTTTTATTTTCCTTCTGTTAACTTTTTAATACCCTTTCCATCTTTAAAGGAATCTTCTAAAAAGTTTCTATCCACAATATTTTCTTCTTTTGACTCTCATAAACAGTTTTGCTGCCATCATGTGTCATACTGAGATCTCAAGGATCTAGTGCAAAGCAGATTTTAACAAGTCCCTGTAAAGCAGGATATTTGTTAGGTTTGTGAATTATGTTATGAATCAGTTTAAACTGAATAAGTCTAATTTCAGATCTGGTAATGCAAGAGAAGGTAATTGATATGTTTTATTAAGAACATTAGCTGCATATTTTGGTATATTATAATAGCTTTGAGTCTATGTAGTTGGGTAAATTGAAGGCATCTCAGAATTGCTGAGCTACACAGGAGAGCAGGAGTAATTTGACTGCAAATAGTCAAGCGTGGCCAAGTAGAAATGGTTTCATTATGTGTGACAGTCCTAGTTCTGTAACTTTTGGATAGAACATTGGAAATGTGATAGACAAACATTACATACTCATCTACGGTAATGCCAAGAAATTTGGTCTGTGGCATCTGTTAACTTTGTCTTTTGTGTTGGAGGATATATGATGATTTTGTACGGATCTAGGGTAAGTAGAATGTGTATTTTGGGAGATTAATTATAAGATACCATTCTGTTTGACACTTCTATATGCTGTGGAGTGCATTTTGTTTTATATTTTAGAGTTTACTTATAGATCTGGTTGAGCAAATGACTGTGAAGCCATCTGCATACTGAATTAGTCAAGAGCTGTAAGCATATTTATAAACGTAGGAGGATAAAAATATTGAATAGATGAGGATCTAGGCTTCATTCTTCAGGTATTATTATTGGTATGTGGAGAAAGAAAAGAAGAAGTGCCACTGACTATGTGTGATCAATTTTAAAGATAATTATATAGCCACCTTACTACGTTATAATAGTTATCAAGACTAGATATCCTGTTAATCATAGATATATAGCCACCTTACTACGTTATTATAGTTATCAAGACTAGAGATCCTGTTAATCATAATTATATAGCCACTTTACTATGATATTATATTTATCAAGACTAGATATCCCGTTAATCAAAATTATATAGCCACCTTACTGTTATTATAGTTATCAAGACTAGATATCCTGTTAATCATAATTATATAGCCACCTTACTACGTTATAGTTATCAAGACTAAATATCCTGTTAATCATAATTATATAGCCACCTTACTATGTTATTATAGTTATCAAGACTAGATATCCTGTTAATCATAATTATATAGACACCTTACTATGTTATTATAGTTATCAGAACTAGATATCCTGTTAATCATAATTATATAGCCACCTTACTACGTTATTATAGTTATCAAGACTAAATATCCTGTTAATCATAATTATATAGCCACCTTACTACGTTATTATAGTTATCAAGACAAGATATCCTGTTAATCATAATTATATAGCCACTTTACATTATTATAGTTAACAAGACAAGATATCCTGTTAATCATAATTATATAGCCACTTTACTATGTTATTATAGTTATTAGGACTAGATATCCTGTTAATCATAATTATATAGCCACCTTACTACATTATAGTTATCAAGACTAGATATCCTGTTAATCATAATTATATAGCCACCTTACTACATTATTATAGTTATCAAGACTAGATATCCTGTTAATCAAAATTATATAGCCACCTTACTACGTTATTATAGTTATCAAGACTAGATATCCTGTTAATCATAATTATATAGCCACCTTATTATGTTATAGTTATCAAGACTAAATATCCTGTTAATCATAATTATATAGCCACCTTACTACGTTATTATAGTTATCAAGACTAAATATCATGTTAATCATAATTATATAGCCACCTTACTATGTTATTATAGTTATCAAGACTAAATATCCTGTTAATCATAAATATATAGCCATCCTACTATGTTATTATAGTTATCAGAACTAGATATCCTGTTAATCATAATTATATAGCCACCTTACTACGTTATTATAGTTAGCAAGACTAAATATCCTGTTAATCATAATTATATAGCCACATTACGTTATTATAGTTAACAAGACAAGATATCCTGTTAATCATAATTATATAGCCACTTTACTATCTTATTATAGTTATCAGGACTAGATATCCTGTTAATCATAATTATATAGCCACCTTACTACATTATTATAGTTATCAAGACTAGATATCCTGTTAATCATAATTATATAGCCACCTTACTACGTTATTATAGTTATCAAGAAGACTAAATAGCTTGTTAATCATCATTACAGAGCCACCTTACTATGTTATTATAGTTATCAGGACTAGATATCCTGATAATCATAATTATATAGCCATCTTACTTCGTTATTATAGTTATCAAGACTAGATATCCTGTTAATCATAACTATATAGCCATCTTACTATGATATTATAGTTATTAAGACTAGATATCCTTTTAATCATAACGATATAGCCACTTTACTATGTTATTATAGTTATCAAGACTAGATATCTTGTTAGTCATAATTATATAGCCACCTTACTACGTTATTATAGTTATGAGGACTAGATATCCTGTTAATCAAAATTATATAGCCATCTTACTTCATTATTATAGTTACCAAGACTAGATATAATGTTAATCATAACTATATAGCCATCTTATTATGTTATTATAGTTAATAAGACTAAATATCCTATTAATCATAATTATATAGCCACCTTACTATGTTATTATAGTTATCAAGATTAGATATCTTGTTAATCATAATTACATAGCCACCTTACTATGTTATTATAGTTATCAGGACTAGATATCCTGCTAATCATAATTATGTAGCCACCTTACTACGTTATTCTAGTCATCAAAACTAGATAACCTGTTAATCATAACTATATAGCCACTTTACTATGTTATTAAAGTTATCAGGACTAGATATCCTGTTAATCACAATTATATAGCCACCTTACTACGTTATTATAGTTATCAAGACTAGATATCCTGTTAATCATAATTATACAGCCACCTTACTATGTTATTATAGTTATCAAGACTAGATATCCTGTTAATCATAATTATATAGCCACCTTACTACGTTATAGTTATCAAGACTAAATATCCTGTTAATCATAATTATATAGCCACCTTACTACATTATTATAGTTATCAAGACTAGATATGTTAATCAGAATTATATAGACACCTTACTATGTTATTATAGTTATCAGAACTAGATATCCTGTTAATCATAATTATATAGCCACCTTACTACATTATTATAGTTATCAAGACTAAATATCCTGTTAATCATAATTATATAGCCACCTTACTACGTTATTATAGTTATCAAGACAAGATATCCTGTTAATCATAATTATATAGCCACTTTACGTTATTATGGTTAACAAGACAAGATATCCTGTTTAGCATAATTATATAGCCACCTTACTAAGTTATTATAGTTATCAAGACTAGATATCCTGTTAATCATAATAAAATAGCCACCTTACTACGTTATAGTTATCAAGACTAAATATCCTGTTAATTATAATTATATCGCCACCTTACTACGTTATTATAGTTATCAAGACTAGATATCCTGTTAATCATAATTATATAGCCACCTTACTATGTTATTATAGTTATCAAGACTAGATATCCTGTTAATCAAAATTTTATAGCCACCTTACTACGTTATTATAGTTATCAAGACTAGATATCCTGTTAATCATAATTATATAGCCACCTTACTACGTTATTATAGTTATCAAGACAAGATATCCTGTTAATCATAACTATATAGCCACTTTATGTTATTATAGTTATCAAGACAAGATATCCTGTTAATCATAATTATATAGCCACCTTACTACGTTGTTATAGTTATCAAGAATAGATATCCTGTTAATCATAATTATATAGCCACCTTACTATGTTATTATAGTTATCAAGACTAGATATCTTGTTAATCATAATTATATAGCCACCTTACTATGTTATTATAGTTATCAGGACTAGATATCCTGTTAATCATAATTATATAGCCACCTTACTATGTTATTATAGTTATCAGAACTAGATATCCTGTTAATCATAATTATATAGCCACCTTACTACGTTATTATAGTTATCAAGACTAGATATCCTGTTAATCAAAACTATATAGCCACCTTACTACGTTATTATAGTTTTCAAGACTAGATATCCTGTTAATCATAATTATATAGCCACCTTAGTACGTTATAGTTATCAAGACTAAATATCCTGTTAATCATAATTATATAGCCACCTTACTACGTTATTATAGTTATCAAGACTAAATATCATGTTAATCATAATTATATAGCCACCTTACTATGTTATTATTGTTATCAAGACTAAATATCTTGTTAATCATAATTATATAGCCACCTTACTACGTTATTATAGTTATCAAGACTAGATATCCTGTTAATCATAATTATATAGCCACCCTACTATGTTATTATACTTATCAGAACTAGATATCGTGTTAATCATAATTATATAGCCACCTTACTTCATTATTATAGTTAGCAAGCCTAAATATCCTGTTAATCATAATTATATAGCCACCTTACTACGTTATTATAGTTATCAAGACAAGATATCCTGTTAATCATAGTTATATAGCCACATTACATTATTATAGTTAACAAGACAAGATATCCTGTTAATCATAATTATATAGCCACTTTACTATCTTATTATAGTTATCAGGACTAGATATCCTGTTAATCATAATTATATAGCCACCTTACTACGTTTTTATAGTTATCAAGATGACTAAATAGCTTGTTAATCATCATTATAGAGACAACTTACTATGTTATTATAGTTTCTCAGGACTAGATATCCTGATAATCATAATTATATAGCCATCTTACTACGTTATTATAGTTATCAAGACTAGTTATCCTGTTAATCGTAATTATATAGCCACCTTAATATGTTATTATAGTTACCAAGACTAGATATCCTGTTAATCATATTTATATAGCCACCTTACTATGTTATTATAGTTATGAGGACTAGATATCCTGTTAATCATAATTATATAGCCATCTTACTTAGTTATTATAGTTATCAAGACTAAATATCCTGTTAATCATAACTATATAGCCATCTTACTATGTTATTATAGTTATCAAGACTAGATATCCTTTTAATCATAACGATATAGCCACCTTACTATGTTATTATAGTTACCAAGACTAGATATCCTATTAATCATAATTATATAGCCACCTTACTATGTTATTATAGTTATCAAGACTAGATATCTTGTTAATCATAATTATATAGCCACCTTACTATGTTATTATAGTTATCAGGACTAGATATCCTGTTAATCATAATTATGTAGCCACCTTACTACGTTATTATAGTCATCAAGACTAAATATCCTGTTAATCATAATTATATAGCCACCTTACTACGTTATTATAGTTATCAAAACTAGATATCCTGTTAAATATAACTATATAGCCACTTTACTATGTTATTAAAGTTATCAGGACTAGATATCCTGTTAATCAGAATTATATAGCCACCTTACTACGTTATTATAGTTATCAAGACTAGATATCCTGTTAATCATAATTATACAGCCACCTCACTACGTTATTATAGTTATCAAGACTAGAGATCCTGTTAATCATAATTATATAGCCACCTTACTAAGTTATTATAGTTATCAAGACTAGATATTCTGTTAATCAAAATTATATAGCCACCTTACAAAGTTATTATAGTTATCAAGACTAGATATCCTGTTAATCATAATTACATAGCCACCTTACTACGTTATAGTTATCAAGACTAAATATCCTGTTAATCATAATTATATAGCCACCTTACTACGTTATTATAGTTATCAAGACTAGATATCCTGTTAATCATAATTATATAGCCACCTTACTATGTTATTATAGTTATCAAGACTAGATATCCTGTTAATCATAATTATATAGCCACAATACTATGTTATAATTAACAAGACTAAATATCATGTTAATCATAATTATATAGCCACCTTATTATGTTATTATAGTTATCAAGACTAAATATCATGTTAATCATAATTATATAGCCACCTTACTACGTTATTATAGTTATCAAGACTAGATATCCTGTTAATCATAATTATATAGCCACCCTACTATGTTATTATAGTTATCAGAACTAGATATCCTGTTAATCATAATTATATAGCCACCTTACTACGTTATTATAGTTAGCAAGACTAAATATCATGTTAATCATGATTATATAGCCACATTACATTATTAGAGTTAACAAGGCAAGATATCCTGTTAATCATAATTATATAGCCACTTTAGTATCTTATTATAGTTATCAGGACTAGATATTCTGTTAATCATAATTATATAGCCACCTTACTACATTATTATAGTTATCAAGAGTAGATATCCTGTTAATCATAATTATATAGCCACCTTACTATGTTATTATAGTTTTCAAGAAGACTAAATAGCTTGTTAATCATCATTATAGAGCCACCTTACTATGTTATTATAGTTTCTCAGGACTAGATATCCTGATAATCATAATTATATAGCCATCATACTACGTTATTATAGTTATCAAGACTAGTTATCCTGTTAATCGTAACTATATAGCCACCTTAATATGTTATTATAGTTACCAAGACTAGATATCCTGTTAATCATAATTATATAGCCATCTTACTTAGTTATTATAGTTATCAAGACTAAATATCCTGTTAATCATAACTATATAGCCATCTTACTATGTTATTATAGTTATCAAGACTAGATATCCTTTTAATCATAACGATATAGCCACCTTACTATGTTATTATAGTTATCAAGACTAGATATCTTGTTAATCATGATTATATAGCCACCTTACTATGTTATTATAGTTATCAGGACTAGATATCCTGTTAATCATAATTATGTAGCCACCTTACTACGTTATTATAGTCATCAAGACTAAGTATCCTGTTAATCATAATTATATAGCCACCTTACTACATTATTATAGTTATCAAAACTAGATATCCTGTTAAATATAACTATATAGCCACTTTACTATGTTATTAAAGTTATCAGGACTAGATATCCTGTTAATCAGAATTATATAGCCACCTTACTACGTTATTATAGTTATCAAGACTAGATATCCTGTTAATCATAATTATACAGCCACCTCACTACGTTATTATAGTTATCAAGACTAGAGATCCTGTTAATCATAATTATATAGCCACCTTACTAAGTTATTATAGTTATCAAGGGTAGATATTCTGTTAATCAAAATTATTGAGCCACCTTACAAAGTTATTATAGTTATCAAGACTAGATATCCTGTTAATCATAATTATATAGCCACCTTACTATGTTATTATAGTTATCAAGACTAGATATCCTGTTAATCAAAATTATATAGCCACCTTACTATGTTATTATAGTTATCAAGACTAGATATCCTGTTAATCATAATTATATAGCCACCTTACTACGTTATTATAGTTATCAAGGCTTGATATCCTGTTAATCATAATTATATAGACACCTTACTGTGTTATTATAGTTATCAGAACTAGATATCCTGTTAATCATAATTATATAGTCACCTTACTACGCTATTATAGTTATCAAGACTAAATATCCTGTTAATCATAATTATAAAGCCACTTTACGTTATTATAGTTAACAAGACAAGATATCCTGTTAATCATAATTATATAGCCACTTTACTATGTTATTATAGTTATCAGGACTAGATATCCTGTTAATCATAATTCTATAGCCACCTTACTACGCTATTATAGTTATCAAGACTAGATATCCTGTTAATCATAATTATATAGCCACCTTACTATGTTAATAGAGTTATCAAGACTAGATATCCTGTTAATCAAAATTATATAATCACCTTACTACGTTATTATAGTTATCAAGACTAGATATCCTGTTAATCATAATTATATAGCCACCTTACTATGTTATAATTATCAAGACTAAATATCATGTTAATCATAATTATATAGCCACCTTATTATGTTATTATAGTTATCAAGACTAAATATCCTGTTAATCATAATTATATAGCCACCTTACTACGTTATTATAGTTATCAAGACTAGATATCCTGTTAATCATAATTATATAGCCACCCTACTATGTTATTATAGTTATCAGAACTAGATATCCTGTTAATCATAATTATATAGCCACCTTACTACGTTATTATAGTTAGCAAGACTAAATATCCTGTTAATCATAATTATTTAGCCACCTTACTACTTTATTATAGTTATCAAGACAAGATATCCTGTTAATCATGATTATATAGCCACATTACGTTATTAGAGTTAACAAGACAAGATATCCTGTTAATCATAATTATATAGCCACTTTAGTATCTTATTATAGTTATCAGGACTAGATATTCTGTTAATCATAATTATATAGCCACCTTACTACATTATTATAGTTATCAAGAGTAGATATCCTGTTAATCATAATTATATAGCCACCTTACTACATTATTATAGTTTTCAAGAAGACTAAATAGCTTGTTAATCATCATTATAGAGCCACCTTACTATGTTATTATAGTTTCTCAGGACTAGATATCCTGATAATCATAATTATATAGCCATCTTACTACGTTATTATAGTTATCAAGACTAGTTATCCTGTTAATCGTAACTATATAGCCACCTTAATATGTTATTATAGTTACCAAGACCTGATATCCTGTTAATCATATTTATATTGCCACCTTACTATGTTATTATAGTTACCAAGACTAGATATCCTGTTAATCATATTTATATAGCCACCTTACTATGTTATTATAGTTATGAGGACTAGATATCCTGTTAATCATAATTATATAGCCATCTTACTTAGTTATTATAGTTATCAAGACTAGATATCCTGTTAATCATAATTATATAGCCACCTTACTACCTTATTATAGTTATGAAGACTAGAAATCCTGTTAATCATAATTATATAGCCACCTTAGTACGTTATAGTTATCAAGACTAAATATCCTGTTAATCATAATTATATAGCCACCTTACTATGTTATTATAGTTATCAAGACTAAATATCATGTTAATCATAATTATATAGCCACCTTACTATGTTATTATTGTTATCAAGACTAAATATCCTGTTAATCATAATGATATAGCCACCTTATTATGTTATTATAGTTATCAAGACTAGATATCCTGTTAATCATAATTATATAGCCACCCTACTATGTTATTATACTTATCAGAACTAGATATCCTGTTAATCATAATTATATAGCCACCTTACTTCATTATTATAGTTATCAAGACTAAATATCCTGTTAATCATAATTATATAGCCACCTTACTACGTTATTATAGTTATCAAGACTAGATATCCTGTTAATCATAATTATATAGCCACCTTACTATGTTATTATAGTTATCAAGACTAGATATCCTGTTAATCATAATTATATAGCCACCTTACTACGTTATTATAGTTATCAAGACTAGATATCCTGTTAATCATAATTATATAGCCACCTTACTATGTTATTATAGTTATCAAGACTAGATATCCTGTTAATCATAATTATATAGCCACCTTACTATGTTATTATAGTTATCAAGACTAGATATCCTGTTAATCATAATTATATAGCCACCTTACTATGTTATTATAGTTATCAAGACTAGATATCCTGTTAATCATAATTATATAGCCACCTTACTATGTTATTATAGTTATCAAGACTAGATATCCTGTTAATCATAATTATATAGCCACCTTACTACATTATTATAGTTATCAAGACTAGATATCCTGTTAATCATAATTATATAGCCACCTTACTATGTTATTATAGTTATCAAGACTAGATATCCTGTTAATCATAATTATATAGCCACCTTACTATGTTATTATAGTTATCAGGACTAGATATCCTGTTAATCATAATTATATAGCCACCTTACTACGTTATTATAGTTATCAAGACTAGATATCCTGTTAATCATAATTATATAGCCACCTTACTATGTTATTATAGTTATCAAGACTAGATATCCTGTTAATCATAATTATATAGCCACCTTACTATGTTATTATAGTTATCAAGACTAGATATCCTGTTAATCATAATTATATAGCCACCTTACTACGTTATTATAGTTATCAAGACTAAATATCCTGTTAATCATAATTATATAGCCACCTTACTATGTTATTATAGTTATCAAGACTAGATATCCTGTTAATCATAATTATATAGCCACCTTACTACGTTATTATAGTTATCAAGACTAGATATCCTGTTAATCATAATTATATAGCCACCTTACTATGTTATTATAGTTATCAAGACTAGATATCCTGTTAATCATAATTATATAGCCACCTTACTATGTTATTATAGTTATCAAGACTAGATATCCTGTTAATCATAATTATATAGCCACCTTACTATGTTATTATAGTTATCAAGACTAGATATCCTGTTAATCATAATTATATAGCCACCTTACTATGTTATTATAGTTATCAAGACTAGATATCCTGTTAATCATAATTATATAGCCACCTCACTAGGTTATTATAGTTATCAAGACTAGATATCCTGTTAATCATAATTATATAGCCACCTTACTATGTTATTATAGTTATCAAGACTAGATATCCTGTTAATCATAATTATATAGCCACCTTACTATGTTATTATAGTTATCAAGACTAGATATCCTGTTAATCATAATTATATAGCCACCTTACTATGTTATTATAGTTATCAAGACTAGATATACTGTTAATCATAATTATATAGCCACCTTACTATGTTATTATAGTTATCAAGACTAGATATCCTGTTAATCATAATTATATAGCCACCTTACTATGTTATTATAGTTATCAAGACTAGATATCCTGTTAATCATAATTATATAGCCACCTTACTATGTTATTATAGTTATCAAGACTAGATATCCTGTTAATCATAATTATATAGCCACCTTACTATGTTATTATAGTTATCAAGACTAGATATCCTGTTAATCATAATTATATAGCCACCTTACTACGTTATTATAGTTATCAAGACTAGATATCCTGTTAATCATAATTATATAGCCACCTTACTACATTATTATAGTTATCAAGACTAGATATCCTGTTAATCATAATTATATAGCCACCTTACTACATTATTATAGTTATCAAGACTAGATATCCTGTTAATCATAATTATATAGCCACCTTACTATGTTATTATAGTTATCAAGACTAAATATCCTGTTAATCATAATTATATAGCCACCTTACTATGTTATTATAGTTATCAAGACTAGATATCCTGTTAATCATAATTATATAGCCACCTTACTATGTTATTATAGTTATCAAGACTAGATATCCTGTTAATCATAATTATATAGCCACCTTACTATGTTATTATAGTTATCAAGACTAGATATCCTGTTAATCATAATTATATAGCCACCTTACTATGTTATTATAGTTATCAAGACTAGATATCTTGTTAATCATAATTATATAGCTGCCTTACTATGTTATCATAGTTATCAGGACTAGATATCCTGTTAATCATAATTATATAGCCACCTTACTATATTATTATAGTTATCAAGACTAGATGTCCTGTTAATCAAAATTATTTAGCCACCTTACTACGTTATTATAGTTATCAAGACTAGATATAAAATTTTTTCCCCCCAATTTTTTTAAATTTTAAATTTTTTTTAAAAAAATTTTTTCCCCCCCCAAAAAAAAAAAAATTTTTAAAAAAAAAAATTTTTAACCTTTTTTTAAATTTTTTTAAAATTTTTTTTTTAATTTTTGAAAAATTTTTTTTTTTTTTTTTTTTTAAATTTTTTTTTTAAAAATTTTTTTTAAAAAATTTTTAGATTAAAAATTTTTTTTTAAAAAAAAATTTTTTCCCCCCAAAAAAAAAATTTTTTTTTTTAATTGCAAAAAATTTTTTTTTTTTTTTTCCCCCAAAAAAAAATTTTTAAAAAAAAATTTTTTTTTTTAAATTTTTTTTTTCCCTTTTTTTTTAACCCCCTTTTATTTTAAAAATTTTAAAAAATTTTTTTTAAAAAATTTTAAAAATTTTAAATTTTTTTTAAAATTTTGTTTTCCGAAAAAATTTTAACCTTTTTTTAAATTTTTTTTTTTTCCCAAAAAAAAAATTTTCCCTTTTTTTTTTAAAAAAAACCGTTTTCCCAAAAAAAAAATTTTAAAATTTTTTTTTTTTAAAAAAACCGTTTTCCCAAAAAAAAAAATTTTTTTTTTTATTGTTTAAAACCGTTTTTTTTAACCCAAAAAAAAAAATTTTTTTTAAAATTTTGTTTTCCGAAAAATTTTTTTTTTTTAAAGAAATTTTTTTTAAAAAAAAATTTTTTGTTTTTAAAAAATTTTTTCCCTTTTTATTTTTTAAAAAAACCGTTTTCCCAAAAAAAAAATTCCATTTTTTATTTTTTAAAAAAATTTTTTTTTAATTATAAAAATTTTCTTTTTTATTTAAAAAATTTTTTTAATTATTTAAACCCCTTTTTTTTTAAAAAAAATTTTTTAAAAATTAAAAAAACCCTTTTTTTATTTTTCCAAAAAATTTTTTTAAAAAAATTTTAAAAAATTTTATTATTTTTAAAAAAACCCTTTTTTTTTTAAAAAAAATTTTTTTTATTTTTTAAAAAAACCGTTTTCCCAAAAAAAAAATTCCAATTATTTTTAAAAAATTTTTTTTAAATTTTTTAAACCCTTTTTTATTTTTAAAAAAATTTTTTAAAAATTAAAAAACCCCTTTTCTTTTTTTTTTAAAAAAATTTTTTAAAAATTAAAATAAACCCCTTTTTTTTTTAAAAAAACCCTTTTTTTAAAAAAAAAAAAATTTTTTTTTTTTTAAAAATTTTTTAATTTTAAAAAACCCCCTTTTTTTAATTTTAAAAAAAACCTTTTTTTAAAAAAAAAACCCCTTTTAATTTTTTTTTAAAAAAAATTTTTAAAAATTAAAAAACCCCCTTATATTTTTTATATTTTCAAAAGAACCTTTTAAATAATTATATAGCCACCTTACTATTATTTAGTTATCAATAGATATCCTGTTAATCATAATTATATAGCCACCTTACTGTTATTATAGTTATCAAGACTAAACTGTTAATCATTTTATAGCCACCTTACTATGTTATTATAGTTTCAGACTAGATATCCTGTTAATCATAATTATATAGCCACCTTTTCTTTTTTAGTTATCAAGACTATTTTCCTGTTAATTTTATATAACCTTAATGTTATTATAGTTTCAAGACTAGATATCCTGTTAATCATAAATTTTATAGCCACCTTACTATTTATTATAGTTCAAGACTAGATATCCTGTTAATCATATTATATAGCCACCCTTTTTTTTCTTTTTGTTTAAAAAAAAAAAAAAAAAAAAAAAAAAAAAAAAAAAAAAAAAAAAAAAAAAAAAAAAAAAAAAAAAAAAAAAAAATTTTTTTTTTTTTTTTTTTTTTTTTTTTTTTTTTTTTTTTTTTTTTTTTTTTTTTTTTTTTTTGTTTTTTTTTTTTTTTTTTTTTTTGGTTTTTTAGTTAAACAAAAAAACCCTTTTTTTTGAAAAAATCCTGTTAATCAAAAAAAAATTTTTTTATAGCCAAAAAAACCTTTTTAACCTTTCGTTATTATAGTTATCAAGACTAGATATCCTGTTAATCAAAAATATAAATAC
>NC_056747.1:68083274-68104393 GCF_019279795.1 Protopterus annectens
ATTTTTGTATCTGTTAGAAAAAAGGTGTATGGTAATGATTTTGAGTCTATCTGATTATTAATATCATTTAATGATAAGAATTAGCAAAATCTTTTAAATGTTTTGCATTAGATGTAATTTTCCTTTTTCCTATAGTGGTAGTGTCACTTTCATGTAGTATACAATTAAAATCACCAGCTAAAATAATATCTCCTATAGAGAATGATATGATCTTATCAAAATGGTATTTCACTGTATTAATACCAATTCCAGGTATCCAATATACATTGATTAATGTATAAGTCGTCCCATTAATTTGTATTGTAACCATACAAAACATTCCTTTATCATCCTGATAAGACTTAATAGTTTTAGGAATGGGCATACTTTTATTCCACAAAATAGCCACTCCTCTTTTTTTTGGGTGTGCTCTGAACTAACCAATACTGTATATTTGTTTGTGGCTAGTTTATCAATATCTTTTTTCAAGAGATGTGTTTCTTGAAGGAAGACTAAGTTGGCCTTATGTAAATTAATGTATCTTATTAGGCTTGCCCTTTTACATGGATTATTCAGTCCATTAATGTTTAAAGAAATTCCTTTTTAGAGAAGTCATTTGGCATTTTTAAAACATAAAAAACTTATGATCAAAATAACAATTAACAAAATAAGTAATGTTATACCTCCTCCTTTAGGTGTACCTTTAAATATAACTGTGTTTATTGAATCTCTTATGGGATTTTGTATAAGATTCAATTTTGTTTGTAGTGACAATGAGCTTACAAAATGTATTGTGGATGTCAGAACTATATACATACAACAGTGAACAAAAGAAAATGATGTAAGGATTAAACCTTGCACCCAGCCTGGAGTTAAAAACTCCAACTTAGAGTAGTACATACTACTCAAGTTAACCCCCTACCCTAAGCAGCAGTACCTCAGCTACCACCTTATCAATTTAATACTAGTTATATTTAACTTAAATTAACAACTTTCAATTAGATTATCTGGTAAGACAAAACTACACATTTCATAAAACAGCATCATATAAACTAAGAGAAACTTTTTTAAAAACTATTCATGCTACTATATACATCTATTTAATATAATACATTTATATTCAAATAGCATTCAAATAAACTTGATATTAGGAACCAAGAAGAGAGAGAGAAATAAAAGACGTGAGAGAGGGAGAGAGAGTGAAGGAAAAAAAAAAAAAAAAAAAAGGGAGGGCAAATTTACATATTAATTTATTCAAAGTTTGTAAAAATAAGTTCTAATGTTCATTTAAATCAATAGCTTTGGCTAATATGGTTCAGACATTACATATATTAAGATGTATCTATTTTCTGTCATGTAAATGCAGTTAACAGCTTCCAAAAGACTTTAAATTACTTGTATCAGAGCTTTTTCTCATACTTATTATTGTCAGTAGAATAAAATATTATATTTATAGAAATTGTTATAAATCATACTGCATAGTTATGTAAATTCTCAGAAACACTTGCATTATTGTGAAGAAAGCCATCTGTAATTTGTATATCTAAACTGCTGCTTTAAAATATATCACATGACAACTTCTTCCAGAATAGAGTCATAAAGTTATTTATGCTTGTCAATCAGATAAATCAGATGAATTATAGCAATGTATATATTTAAATCATAAGTTTTTAACATACTTTAATATGCTGCAGTCAAGTAAACTTTCAAAAACACTTGTATAAATGTTTCACTTTCTATGCCTTCTAAAATATCACATATACTTACTATGAGAAACTGCATCATTTAAAATCACTATAACTTACATATTTTATAAATTATAACATAAATAATTAAGTAATTATATAAAATAACTCACATTTAAATGTTAAAGAGTTCATTTTCCATCACAGATTCGCATTTGCAGCAGTTCTACTTCCTGGTAGAGTGTTCTTTATGAATCTGCGGTGTCAGTGTGAATTCTGGGGTCAAAGTTCAAATTGACTGCTTTCAGCTTCTCTGCTTGAATTCTGAGTGTTGAAGCTTTTAAAACAACTCGAGGACACTGTTCACGAGGTAACCCACATCCCAAATTGTCTCCCTTAAAATTTTGGCGGGAATTTTGTTAAAAACAAGTGACTGACATTCATTTAGCATTATAAATAAAGCTAAACATAACAAAACCTTCGCGAAGTATTTTACAAGTTATTACAGCCTCTATGAAAGTGAAACTAAGCCCAAAGTTATTAATATGTAATAGAACTCAATATTTTTGCCCCAATTCAATTTGTATACAAATCTTATTATATACTGTACCTGTATGATCAAAAGCATGTCTATATATTAATATGAAAGAGAATAAAGAGAAAGAACAGAAAAAAGAACAAAAAAGAGAGTAGGAAATAAAAGAGAGCAAAAGCAGAGATAAAAAAATGTAAAAGGAAGCTACAAAAAAGTATTTACAATGGTATATTACTTGCTGCTTATATTAATAAGGATGGAAATAAAACATACTATTTACTATTACTTAGTTCTAATTATTATTAATTAAAGCATGACAGATTATTTGTAAGCAAGCATAAGCAATATAATCAAGGAAGTATAATTAGCAATAGCATTTAAACAACATATAAACTTTTTTACAAGGAATAAATAAGTTACTATTCCATTTATCATATTTTCATTACACTTCTCTCCCTGCCCTCCCCCACCCCTTACCCAGTGCATAATCTAAATAGAATGTCATTGTTTAAAATAAAGAAAAGAAGAAAAGAAAAAAAAAAGAAGAAAAAAAATGTATCAAGTTACTAACCTTAATTCTCTTTGACAGAAAGAGAAACATATTGAATGATAGCTTGTTATTAGTTCCTCAGATATTTTGACTGATTATGAAACAAAACAGTTATTTGCACACAGAAAATAACTTTGATTAAATCTTTTTCAGTATATTTGTGGCTTTCTGAAAATGCCGTAACTATATTTAAAAAGATTAATAATGAAAAAAAATAAAGAGAGAAAAAAAAAGAAAAAAACATAGAACAAGTCATTTGTTTTTTAGTCTCTTTTTCTCTGAAGTCTTCCACGAAGTTTCAGTTGCCAACCTCTTTAATGAAGGACTAGCCCATTCCATTTCCTCTATTTTATCCAAAATCTTATTTTTTTTGATAAACAGCAATGCAGAGTCTAAGTCATCAAAAATTTTAGGACCATCAGGAAGGAAGATTTTTAGCTTGGCAGGAAACAGAAGGTAGGTTTTAAACTGTGCTTTTTTAAGCTCCCTTATTAATGGCAGAAAAACTTTTCTTTTAGTTATTACTAAGGAAGAATAGTCATTGTCAAAACGCACAGTTGTCTCATTAATTTTAACAGGAGCTTTAGCCCAAGCAGATTTAAGAACCATCTCTTTATCAAAAGATGATAGAAATCTAACTATAACTGATCTAGGATACTTTTTGTTAGAGTTAGTATTAGCTATAGATCTATGGGCTCTTTCGATACCAAAAGAGAATGTTTCTGGTAAGTCTAAAGTTTTAGGGAGCCAAGTTGTTAAAAAAGAAGTAATATTGTTACCTTCAATATTTTCTGGCAGTCCAAAAATCCTAATGTTATTGCGCCTAGATCTATTTTCCAGGTCATCAAGCTTTGTTTGTAGATGTGTATTTTGCTTCTGCAAAAACTCAATGTTGATTTCCTCTTCTTGGATTCTATTTTCCATGTCATTTACAGTCTCTTCTATGCCTGTAATCTGGATCTTCTGTTGTTGCAAGTCTATATGTAACAAGTCTATTTGTTTTGTAGTTTTTTCTATCAAGGTATCAATTTTAGTATCCAGTTTATCCATCTTAGCAGTAAGTTGCTGGATTGTAGATATCAGAGACTGAAGTTCTTTCTTGATGCTGGAGTCTTGAGAATTTGTCTTACTGGAACTCATTTCAAACAGAGAAACTGACAGGAAAATTTCCAAGGTGATTTCTGACAGGAATATTATTAAAATTTCCTTTCTTTTTTAGATATAGTTCAAGAAATAGATAAAACAAACATATTTAGAAAGAAAATTACTTCATAAATTAATTTTTTAACTAATTATTTCCTGTCA
The DNA here is from genome assembly GCF_019279795.1 of Protopterus annectens. Classification (NCBI taxonomy): domain Eukaryota; kingdom Metazoa; phylum Chordata; order Ceratodontiformes; family Protopteridae; genus Protopterus; species Protopterus annectens. The sequence goes on from NC_056747.1 coordinate 68,087,329, forward strand.
GTGCAGTGAAATTGGTGGAGCTGAAGAAATCTGCTGCTATCCTGTGTTCATCCTTGGCCACGCCCCCTGTTATTATAGTTTCTGAGGACTAGATATCCTGATAATCATAATTATATAGCCAACTTACTACGTTATTATAGTTATCAAGACTAGTTATCCTGTTAATCGTAACTATACAGCCACCTTAGTATGTTATTATAGTTACCAAGACTAGTTATCCTGTTAATCATATTTATATGGCCACCTTACTATGTTATTATAGTTATGAGGACTAGATATCCTGATAGTCATAATTATATAGCCATCTTACTTCGTTATTATAGTTATCAAGACTAGATATCCTGTTAATCATAACTATATAGCCATCTTACTATGTTATTATAGTTATCAAGACTAGATATCCTTTTAATCATAATTATATAGCCACCTTACTATGTTATTATAGTTACCAAGACTAGATATCCTATTAATCATAATTATATAGCCACCTTACTATGTTATTATAGTTATCAAGACTAGATATCTTGTTAATCATAATTATATAGCCACCTTACTATGTTATTATAGTTATCAAGACTAGATATCCTGTTAATCATAATTATATAGCCACCTTACTACGTTATTATAGTTATCAAGACTAGATATCCTGTTAATCATAATTATATAGCCACCTTACTATGTTATTATAGTTATCAAGACTAGATATCCTGTTAATCATAATTATATAGCCACCTTACTATGTTATTATAGTTATCAAGACTAGATATCCTGTTAATCATAATTATATAGCCACCTTACTACGTTATTATAGTTATCAAGACTAGATATCCTGTTAATCATAATTATATAGCCACCTTACTATGTTATTATAGTTATCAAGACTAGATATCCTGTTAATCATAATTATATAGCCACCTTACTATGTTATTATAGTTATCAAGACTAGATATCCTGTTAATCATAATTATATAGCCACCTTACTACGTTATTATAGTTATCAAGACTAGATATCCTGTTAATCATAATTATATAGCCACCTTACTATGTTATTATAGTTATCAAGACTAGATATCCTGTTAATCATAATTATATAGCCACCTTACTATGTTATTATAGTTATCAAGACTAGATATCCTGTTAATCATAATTATATAGCCACCTTACTATGTTATTATAGTTATCAAGACTAGATATCCTGTTAATCATAATTATATAGCCACCTTACTATGTTATTATAGTTATCAAGACTAGATATCCTGTTAATCAAAATTATATAGCCACCTTACTAAGTTATTATAGTTATCAAGACTAGATATCCTGTTAATCATAATTATATAGCCACCTTACTATGTTATTATAGTTATCAAGACTAGATATCCTGTTAATCATAATTATATAGCCACCTTACTATGTTATTATAGTTATCAAGACTAGATATCCTGTTAATCATAATTATATAGCCACCTTACTATGTTATTATAGTTATCAAGACTAGATATCCTGTTAATCATAATTATATAGCCACCTTACTATGTTATTATAGTTATCAAGACTAGATATCCTGTTAATCATAATTATATAGCCACCTTACTATGTTATTATAGTTATCAAGACTAGATATCCTGTTAATCATAATTATATAGCCACCTTACTATGTTATTATAGTTATCAAGACTAAATATCCTGTTAATCATAATTATATAGCCACCTTACTATGTTATTATAGTTATCAAGACTAGATATCCTGTTAATCATAATTATATAGCCAACTTACTATGTTATTATATTTATCAAAACTAGATATCCAGTTAATCATAATTATATAGCCACCTTACTATGTTATTATAGTTATCAAGACTAGATATCCTGTTAATCATAATTATATAGCCACCTTACTATGTTATTATAGTTATCAAGACTAGATATCCTGTTAATCATAATTATATAGCCACCTTACTATGTTATTATAGTTATCAAGACTAGATATCCTGTTAATCATAATTATATAGCCACCTTACTATGTTGTTATAGTTATCAAGACTAAATATCCTGTTAATCATAATTATATAGCCACCTTACTACGTTATTATAGTTATCAAGACTAGATATCCTGTTAATCATAATTATATAGCCACCTTACTATGTTATTATAGTTATCAAGACTAGATATCCTGTTAATCATAATTATATAGCCACCTTACTATGTTATTATAGTTATCAAGACTAGATATCCTGTTAATCATAATTATATAGCCACCTTACTATGTTATTATAGTTATCAAGACTAGATATCCTGTTAATCATAATTATATAGCCACCTTACTATGTTATTATAGTTATCAAGACTAAATATCCTGACAATCATAATTATATAGCCACCTTACTATGTTATTATAGTTATCAAGACTAGATATCCTGTTAATCATAATTATATAGCCACCTTACTATGTTATTATAGTTATCAAGACTAGATATCCTGTTAATCATAATTATATAGACACCTTACTATGTTATTATAGTTACCAAGACTAGATATCCTATTAATCATAATTATATAGCCCTTAATATGTTATTATAGTTATCAGGACTAGATATCCTGTTAATCATAATTATGTAGCCACCTTACTACGTTATTATAGTTATCAAGACTAGATATCCTGTTAATCATAATTATATAGCCACCTTACTATGTTATTATAGTTATCAAGACTAGATATCCTGTTAATCATAATTATATAGCCACCTTACTATGTTATTATAGTTATCAAGACTAGATATCCTGTTAATCATAATTATATAGCCACCTTACTATGTTATTATAGTTAACAAGACAAGATATCCTGTTAATCATAATTATATAGCCACTTTACTATCTTATTATAGTTATCAATACTAGATATCCTGTTACTCATAATTATATAGCCACCTTATTATGTTATTATAGTTATCAAGAATAGATATCCTGTTAATCAGAATTATATAGCCACCTTACTTCTTTATTATAGTTACCAAGACTAGATATCCTGTTAATCATAATTATATAGCCACCTTACTATGTTATTATAGTTATCAAGACTAGATATCCTGTTAATCAAAATTATATAGCCACCTTACTATGTTATTATAGTTATCAAGACTAGATATCCTGTTAATCATAATTATATAGCCACCTTACTATGTTATTATAGTTATCAAGACTAGATATCCTGTTAATCAAAATTATATAGCCACCTTACTATGTTATTATAGTTATCAAGACTAGATATCCTGTTAATCATAATTATATAGCCACCTTACTACGTTATTATAGTTATCAAGACTAAATATCCTGTTAATCATAATTATATAGCCACCTTACTATGTTATTATAGTTATCAAGACTAGATATCCTGTTAATCATAATTATATAGCCACCTTACTATGTTATTATAGTTATCAAGACTAGATATCCTGTTAATCATAATTATATAGCCACCTTACTATGTTATTATAGTTATCAAGACTAGATATCCTGTTAATCATAATTATATAGCCACCTTACTATGTTATTATAGTTATCAAGACTAGATATCCTGTTAATCATAATTATATAGCCACCTTACTATGTTATTATAGTTATCAAGACTAGATATCCTGTTAATCATAATTATATAGCCACCTTACTACGTTATTATAGTTATCAAGACTAGATATCCTGTTAATCATAATTATATAGCCACCTTACTATGTTATTATAGTTATCAAGACTAGATATCCTGTTAATCATAATTATATAGCCACCTTACTACGTTATTATAGTTATCAAGACTAGATATCCTGTTAATCATAATTATATAGCCACCTTACTATGTTATTATAGTTATCAAGACTAGATATCCTGTTAATCATAATTATATAGCCACCTTACTATGTTATTATAGTTATCAAGACTAGATATCCTGTTAATCATAATTATATAGCCACCTTACTATGTTATTATAGTTATCAAGACTAGATATCCTGTTAATCATAATTATATAGCCACCTTACTACATTATTATAGTTATCAGGACTAGATATCCTGTTAATCAAAATTATATTGCCACCCTATTATGTTATTATAGTTATCAAGACTAGATATCCTGTTAATCATAATTATATAGCCACCTTACTATGTTATTATAGTTATCAAGACTAGATATCCTGTTAATCATAATTATATAGCCACCTTACTATGTTATTATAGTTATCAAGACTAGATATCCTGTTAATCATAATTATATAGCCACATTATTTTATTATAGTTAACAAGAGAAGATATCTTGTTAATCACAATTATATAGCCACTTTACTATCTTATTATACTTATCAAGACTAGATATCCTGTTAATCATAATTATATAGCCACCTTACTATCTTATTATAGTTATCAAGACTAGATATCCTGTTACTCATAATTATATAGCCACCTTATTATGTTATTATAGTTATCAAGAATAGATATCCTGTTAATCATAATTATATAGCCACCTTACTATGTTATGATAGTTATCAACATTAGATATCCTGTTAATCATAATTATATAGACACCTTACAGAACTAGATATCCTGTTAATCATAATTATATAGCCACCTTACTACGTTATTATAGTTATCAAGACTAGATATCCTGTTAATCAAAATTATATAGCCACCTTACTCCGTTATTATAGTTATCAAGACTAGATATCCTGTTAATCATAATTATATAGCCACCTTACTATGTTATTATAGTTATCAAGACTAGATATCCTGTTAATCAAAATTATATAGCCACCTTACTAAGTTATTATAGTTATCAAGACTAGATATCCTGTTAATCATAATTATATAGCCACCTTACTATGTTATTATAGTTATCAAGACTAAATATCCTGTTAATCATAATTATATAGCCACCTTACTATGTTATTATAGTTATCAAGACTAGATATCCTGTTAATCATAATTATATAGCCACCTTACTATGTTATTATAGTTATCAAGACTAGATATCCTGTTAATCAAAATTATATAGCCACCTTACTATGTTATTATAGTTATCAAGACTAGATATCCTGTTAATCATAATTATATAGCCACCTTACTACGTTATTATAGTTATCAAGACTAGATATCCTGTTAATCATAATTATATAGCCACCTTACTATGTTATTATAGTTATCAAGACTAGATATCCTGTTAATCATAATTATATAGCCACCTTACTATGTTATTATAGTTATCAAGACTAGATATCCTGTTAATCATAATTATATAGCCACTTTACTATGTTATTATAGTTATCAGGACTAGATATCCTGTTAATCATAATTATATAGCCACCTTACTATGTTATTATAGTTATCAAGACTAGATATCCTGTTAATCATAATTATATAGCCACCTTACTATGTTATTATAGTTATCAAGACTAGATATCCTGTTAATCATAATTATATAGCCACCTTACTATGTTATTATAGTTATCAAGACTAGATATCCTGTTAATCATAATTATATAGCCACCTTACTATGTTATTATAGTTATCAAGACTAAATATCCTGTTAATCATAATTATATAGCCACCTTACTATGTTATTATAGTTATCAAGACTAAATATCCTGTTAATCATAATTATATAGCCACCTTACTATGTTATTATAGTTATCAAGACTAGATATCCTGTTAATCATAATTATATAGCCACCTTACTATGTTATTATAGTTATCAAGACTAGATATCCTGTTAATCATAATTATATAGCCACCTTACTATGTTATTATAGTTATCAAGACTAGATATCCTGTTAATCATAATTATATAGCCACCTTACTACGTTATTATAGTTATCAAGACTAGATATCCTGTTAATCATAATTATATAGCCACCTTACTATGTTATTATAGTTATCAAGACTAGATATCCTGTTAATCATAATTATATAGCCACCTTACTATGTTATTATAGTTATCAAGACTAGATATCCTGTTAATCATAATTATATAGCCACCTTACTATGTTATTATAGTTATCAAGACTAGATATCCTGTTAATCATAATTATATAGCCACCTTACTATGTTATTATAGTTATCAAGACTAGATATCCTGTTAATCATAATTATATAGCCACCTTACTATGTTATTATAGTTATCAAGATTAGATATCCTGTTAATCATAATTATATAGCCACCTTACTATGTTATTATAGTTATCAAGACTAGATATCCTGTTAATCATAATTATATAGCCACCTTACTATGTTATTATAGTTATCAAGACTAGATATCCTGTTAATCGTAATTATATAGCCACCTTACTATGTTATTATAGTTATCAAGACTAGATATCCTGTTAATCATAATTATATAGCCACCTTACTATGTTATTATAGTTATCAAGACTAGATATCCTGTTAATCATAATTATATAGCCACCTTACTATGTTATTATAGTTATCAAGACTAGATATCCTGTTAATCATAATTATATAGCCACCTTACTATGTTATTATAGTTATCAAGACTAGATATCCTGTTAATCAAAATTATATAGCCACCTTACTATGTTATTATAGTTATCAAGACTAGATATCCTGTTAATCATAATTATATAGCCACCTTACTATGTTATTATAGTTATCAGGACTAGATATCATGTTAATCATAATTATATAGCCACCTTACTATGTTATTATAGTTATCAAAACTAGATATCCTGTTAATCATAATTATATAGCCACCTTACTATGATATTATAGTTATCAAGACTAGATATCCTGTTAATCATAATTATATAGCCACCTTACTATGTTATTATAGTTATCAAGACTAGATATCCTGTTAATCATAATTATATAGCCACCTTACTATGTTATTATAGTTATCAAGACTAGATATCCTGTTAATCATAATTATATAGCCACCTTACTACGTTATTATAGTTATCAAGACTAGATATCCTGTTAATCATAATTATATAGCCACCTTACTACGTTATTATAGTTATCAACACTAGATATCCTGTTACTCATAATTATATAGCCACCTTATTATGTTATTATAGTTATCTAGAATAGATATCCTGTTAATCATAATTATATAGCCACCTTACTATGTTATTATAGTTATCAAGACTAGATATCCTGTTAATCATAATTATATAGCCACCTTACTATGTTATTATAGTTATCAAGACTAGATATCCTGTTAATCATAATTATATAGCCACCTTACTACGTTATTATAGTTATCAAGACTAGATATCCTGTTAATCATAATTATATAGCCACCTTACTATGTTATTATAGTTATCAAGACTAGATATCCTGTTAATCATAATTATATAGCCACCTTACTACGTTATTATAGTTATCAAGACTAGATATCCTGTTAATCATAATTATATAGCCACCTTACTATGTTATTATAGTTATCAAGACTAGATATCCTGTTAATCATAATTATATAGCCACCTTACTACGTTATTATAGTTATCAAGACTAGATATCCTGTTAATCATAATTATATAGCCACCTTACTATGTTATTATAGTTATCAAGACTAGATATCCTGTTAATCATAATTATATAGCCATCTTACTATGTTATTATAGTTATCAAGACAAGATATCCTGTTAATCATAATTATATAGCCACCTTACTATGTTATTATAGTTATCAGGACTAGATATCCTGTTAATCATAATTATATAGCCACCTTACTATGTTATTATAGTTATCAAGAATAGATATCCTGTTAATCATAATTTTATAGCCACCTTACTATGTTATTAGAGTTATCAAGACTTGATATCCTGTTAATCAAAATTATATAATCACCTTACTACTTTATTATAGTTATCAAGACTAGATATCCTGTTAATCATAATTATATAGCCACCTTACTATGTTATTATAGTTATCAAGACTAGATATCCTGTTAATCATAATTATATAGCCACCTTACTATGTTATTATAGTTATCAAGACTAGATATCCTGTTAATCATAATTATATAGCCACCTTACTATGTTATTATAGTTATCAAGACTAGATATCCTGTTAATCATAATTATATAGCCACCTTACTACGTTATTATAGTTATCAAGACTAAATATCCTGTTAATCATAATTATATAGCCACCTTACTATGTTATTATAGTTATCAAGACTAGATATCCTGTTAATCATAATTATATAGCCACCTTACTATGTTATTATAGTTATCAAGACTAGATATCCTGTTAATCATAATTATATAGCCACCTTACTATGTTATTATAGTTATCAAGACTAGATATCCTGTTAATCATAATTATATAGCCACCTTACTACGTTATTATAGTTATCAAGACTAGATATCCTGTTAATCATAATTATATAGCCACCTTACTATGTTATTATAGTTATCAAGACTAGATATCCTGTTAATCATAATTATATAGCCACCTTACTATGTTATTATAGTTATCAAGACTAGATATCCTGTTAATCATAATTATATAGCCACCTTACTATGTTATTATAGTTATCAAGACTAGATATCCTGTTAATCAAAACTATATAGCCACCTTACTATGTTATTATAGTTATCAAGACTAGATATCCTGTTAATCATAATTATATAGCCACCTTACTACATTATTATAGTTATCAGGACTAGATATCCTGTTAATCAAAATTATATTGCCACCCTATTATGTTATTATAGTTATCAAGACTAGATATCCTGTTAATCATAATTATATAGCCACCTTACTATGTTATTATAGTTATCAGGACTAGATATCTTGTTATTCATAATTATATAGCAACCTTACTATGTTATTATAGTTAGCAAGACTAGATATCCTGTTAATCATAATTATATAGCCACCTTACTATGTTATTATAGTTATCAAGACTAGATATCCTGTTAATCATAATTATATAGCCACCTTACTATGTTATTATAGTTATCAAGACTAGATATCCTGTTAATCAAAATTATATAGCCACCTTACTAGGTTATTATAGTTATCAAGACTAGATATCCTGTTATTCATAATTATATAGCCACCTTACTATGTTATTATAGTTATCAAGACTAGATATCCTGTTAATCATAATTATATAGCCACCTTACTACGTTATTATAGTTATCAAGACTAGATATCCTGTTAATCATAATTATATAGCCACCTTACTATGTTATTATAGTTATCAAGACTAGATATCCTGTTAATCATAATTATATAGCCACCTTACTATGTTATTATAGTTATCAAGACTAGATATCCTGTTAATCATAATTATATAGCCACCTTACTATGTTATTATAGTTATCAAGACTAGATATCCTGTTAATCATAACTATATAGCCATCTTACTATGTTATTATAGTTTTCAAGACTAGATATCCTTTTAATCAAAACGATATAGCCACCTTACTATGTTATTATAGTTTCCAAAACTAGATATCCTATTAATCATAATTAAATAGCCACCTTACTATGTTATTATAGTTATCAAGACTAGATATCTTGTTAATCATAATTATATAGCTGCCTTACTATGTTATTATAGTTATCAGGACTAGATATCCTGTTAATCATAATTATATAGCCACCTTACTATATTATTATAGTTATCAAGACTAGATATCCTGTTAATCAAAATTATTTAGCCACCTTACTACGTTATTATAGTTATCAAGACTAGATATCCTGTTAATCATAATTATATAGCCACCTTACTACGTTATTATAGTTATCAAGACTAGATATCCTGTTAATCATAATTATATAGCCACCTTACTATGTTATTATAGTTATCAAGTCTAAATATCCTGTTAATCATAATTATATAGCCACCTTACTATGTTATTATAGTTATCAAGACTAGATATCCTGTTAATCATAATTATATAGCCACCTTACTATGTTATTATAGTTATCAAGACTAGATATCCTGTTAATCATAATTATATAGCCACCTTACTACGTTATTATAGTTATCAAGACTAAATATCCTGTTAATCATAATTATATAGCCACCTTACTATGTTATTATAGTTATCAAGACTAGATATCCTGTTAATCATAATTATATAGCCACCTTACTATGTTATTATAGTTATCAAGACTAGATATCCTGTTAATCATAATTATATAGCCACCTTACTATGTTATTATAGTTATCAAGACTAGATATCCTGTTAATCATAATTATATAGCCACCTTACTATGTTATTATAGTTATCAAGACAAGATATCCTGTTAATCATAATTATATAGCCACTTTACTATGTAATTATAGTTATCAAGACTAGATATCCTGTTAATCATAATTATATAGCCACCTTACTATATTATTATAGTTATCAAGACTAGATATCCTGTTAATCATAACTATATAGCCACCTTACTATGTTATTATAGTTATCAAGACTAGATATCCTGTTAATCATAATTATATAGCCACCTTACTATGTTATTATAGTTATCAAGACTAGATATCCTGTTAATCATAATTATATAGCCACCTTACTATGTTATTATTGGTATCAAGACTAGATATCCTGTTAATCATAATTATATAGCCACCTTACTATGTTATTATAGTTATCAAGACTAGATATCCTGTTAATCATAATTATATAGCCACCTTACTACGTTATTATAGTTATCAAGACTAGATATCCTGTTAATCATAATTATATAGCCACCTTACTATGTTATTATAGTTATCAAGACTAGATATCCTGTTAATCATAATTATATAGCCACCTTACTATGTTATTATAGTTATCAAGACTAGATATCCTGTTAATCATAATTATATAGCCACCTTACTATGTTATTATAGTTATCAAGACTAGATATCCTGTTAATCATAATTATATAGCCACCTTACTATGTTATTATAGTTATCAAGACTAAATATCCTGTTAATCATAATTATATAGCCACCTTACTACGTTATTATAGTTATCAAGACTAGATATCCTGTTAATCATAATTATATAGCCACCTTACTATGTTTTTATAGTTATCAAGACTAGATATCCTCTTAATCAAAACTATATAGCCACCTTACTATGTTATTATTGTTATCAAGACTAGATATCCTGTTAATCATAATTATATAGCCACCTTACTATGTTATTATAGTTATCAAGACTAGATATCCTGTTAATCATAATTATATAGCCACCTTACTATGTTATTATAGTTATCAAGACTAGATATCCTGTTAATCATAACTATATAGCCACCTTACTATGTTATTATAGTTATCAAGACTAGATATCCTGTTAATCATAATTATATAGCCACCTTACTATGTTATTATAGTTATCAAGACTAAATATCCTGTTAATCAGAATTATATAGCCACCTTACTATGTTTTTATAGTTATCAAGACTAGATATCCTGTTAATCATAATTATATAGCCACCTTACTATATTATTATAGTTATCAAGACTAGATATCCTGTTAATCATAATTATATAGCCACCTTACTAAGATATTATAGTTATCAAGACTAGATATCCTGTTAATCATAATTATATAGCCAACTTACTACGTTATTATAGTTATCAAGACTAGATATCCTGTTAATCATAATTATATAGCCACCTTACTATGTTATTATAGTTATCAAGACTAGATATCCTGTTAATCATAATTATATAGCCACCTTACTATGTTATTATAGTTATCAGAACTAGATATCCTGTTAATCATAATTATATAGCCACCTTACTATGTTATTATAGTTATCAGAACTAGATATCCTGTTAATCATAATTATATAGCCACCTTACTATGTTATTATAGTTATCAAGACTAGATATCCTGTTAATCATAATTATATAGCAACCTTACTGTGTTATTATAGTTATCAAGACTAGATATCCTGTTAATCATAATTATATAGCCACCTTACTACGTTATTATAGTTATCAAGACTAGATATCCTGTTAATCATAATTATATAGCCACCTTACTATGTTATTATAGTTATCAAGAATAGATATCCTGTTAATCATAATTATATAGCCACCTTACTATGTTATAATAGTTATCAAGACTAGATATCCTGTTAATCATAATTATATAGCCACCTTACTATGTTATTATAGTTATCAAGACTAGATATCCTGTTAATCATAATTATATAGCCACCTTACTATGTTATTATAGTTATCAAGACTAGATATCCTGTTAATCATAATTATATAGCCACCTTACTATGTTATTATAGTTATCAAGACTAAACATCTTGTTAATCCCAATTATATAGCCACCTTACTATGTTGTTATAGTTATCAAGACTAGATATCCTGTTAATCATAATTATATAGCCACCTTACTATGTTATTATAGTTATCAAGACTAGATATTCTGTTAATCATAATTATATAGCCACCTTACTATGTTATTATAGTTATCAAGACTAGATATCCTGTTAATCATAATTATATAGCCACCTTACTATGTTATTATAGTTATCAAGACAAGGTATCCTGTTAATCATAATTATATAGCCACCTTACTATGTTATTATAGTTATCAAGACTAGATATCCTGTTAATCATAATTATATAGCCACCTTACTATGTTATTATAGTTATCAAGACAAGATATCCTGTTAATCATAATTATATAGCCACCCTATTATGTTATTATAGTTATCAAGCCTAGATATCCTGTTATCATAATTATATAGCCGCCTTACTATGTTATTATAGTTATCAAGACTAAATATCCTGTTAATCATAATTATATAGCCACCTTACTATGTTATTATAGTTATCAAGACTAGATATCCTGTTAATCATAATTATATAGCCACCTTACTATGTTATTATAGTTATCAAGACTAGATATCCTGTTAATCATAATTATATAGCCACCTTACTATGTTATTATAGTTATCAAGACTAGATATCCTGTTAATCATAATTATATAGCCACCTTACTATGTTATTATAGTTATCAAGACTAGATATCCTGTTAATCATAATTATATAGCCACCTTACTACGTTATTATAGTTATCAAGACTAAATATCCTGTTAATCATAATTATATAGCCACCTTACTATGTTATTATAGTTATCAAGACTAGATATCCTGTTAATCATAATTATATAGCCACCTTACTATGTTATTATAGTTATCAAGACTAGATATCCTGTTAATCATAATTATATAGCCACCTTACTATGTTATTATAGTTATCAAGACTAGATATCCTGTTAATCATAATTATATAGCCACCTTACTATGTTATTATAGTTATCAAGACTAGATATCCTGTTAATCATAATTATATAGCCACCTTACTATGTTATTATAGTTATCAAGACTAGATATCCTGTTAATCATAATTATATAGCCACCTTACTACGTTATTATAGTTATCAAGACTAGATATCCTGTTAATCATAATTATATAGCCACCCTACTATGTTATTATAGTTATCAAGACTAGATATCCTGTTAATCATAATTATATAGCCACCTTACTATGTTATTATAGTTATCAAGACTAGATATCCTGTTAATCATAATTATATAGCCACCTTACTATGTTATTATAGTTATCAAGACTAGATATCCTGTTAATCATAATTATATAGCCACCTTACTATGTTATTATAGTTATCAAGACTAGATATCCTGTTAATCATAATTATATAGCCACCTTACTATGTTATTATAGTTATCAAGACTAAATATCCTGTTAATCATAATTATATAGCCACCTTACTACGTTATTATAGTTATCAAGACTAGATATCCTGTTAATCATAATTATATAGCCACCTTACTATGTTATTATAGTTATCAAGACTAGATATCCTGTTAATCATAATTATATAGCCACCTTACTATGTTATTATAGTTATCAAGACTAGATATCCTGTTAATCATAATTATATAGCCACCTTACTATGTTATTATAGTTATCAAGACTAGATATCCTGTTAATCATAATTATATAGCCACCTTACTATGTTATTATAGTTATCAAGACTAGATATCCTGTTAATCATAATTATATAGCCACCTTACTACGTTATTATAGTTATCAAGACTAGATATCCTGTTAATCATAATTATATAGCCACCTTACTATGTTATTATAGTTATCAAGACTAGATATCCTGTTAATCATAATTATATAGCCACCTTACTATGTTATTATAGTTATCAAGACTAGATATCCTGTTAATCATAATTATATAGCCACCTTACTATGTTATTATAGTTATCAAGACTAGATATCCTGTTAATCATAATTATATAGCCACCTTACTATGTTATTATAGTTATCAAGACTAGATATCCTGTTAATCATAATTATATAGCCACCTTACTACGTTATAGTTATCAAGACTAAATATCCTGTTAATCATAATTATATAGCCACCTTACTACGTTATTATAGTTATCAAGACTAAATATCCTGTTAATCATAATTATATAGCCACCTTACTATGTTATTATAGTTATCAAGACTAAATATCCTGTTAATCATAATTATATAGACACCTATACATATGAGCCCAATCAGCATTAATTTCTACATTACATCTTTTACATAGATTATCTTTATTATTTATTTTATTCATCATCAAAGGTGTATAGAAGGATCTATGTAAAAATTTCCATGTAAAAAGTCTCCAGACAATGGAAGACGTAGTTTTATAGGCAGATTCCAATATATATTGTTTATCTTGTTGATTTGGTGGGTCACCATTAATGGAAGTGAAATAATTCCAGTAGGTATCTACACTGTAAAAAGTTTCTTGTCTGATAATTTTATGTATGTATGAAAGCTTACCTTTATTAGAAACTTTATGTTGTAAATTTAATATCAAGTAATCAATCAGTGTTGGGATAGATTCTTTAACTGTTATAGACATTAGATCTATTTTATCAATGAGATGTTGTCTAAAGGTCTGAACCTCTAACCAGCAAGTTTCTCTTAGATCAAATTCTTGTTTTAAGAAGTCTAGATTTTTAACTTTATTATCAGATATCAACTGATACCAGTACTTTAGATCATTATCTATAGCTAAATGAGTTCCTTCAGAAGTGGATGACAAAAGCATACCCCGAGTATACATTATAGGGAATATAATAAAATTCCATTCCCTATATTTAGGATGCATGAATATAAAGTTACTATAGCTAATAATAATGTTTAATGGGTAACTAACTATATGTTTAGGTGTAATAGGTGAAGTACAAAATTCCTTTAGTAACCATAGCATGGAGTTATTTACAATCATATTTTTATCTGTTAAGGAGAATTTCATGAAGTGAATACTAATTAGCTCCCAGTAATCTTTCCATTTTGCAATATATGACTGATCTATTAATAAAGTAATAACTTTTACAATAGAAGAGATAGTATATAAATTAAAGTCTGGAAAATAAATACCCCCTTGAGACCAGCTATTAATATTTTTCTTTAATGCAATCCTAGGTCTATTAGGTGCCCATAGGAAATTTAACATTAGTGTATTCAATTTCTTGATAATTATTTTTGTAGGTGGGAGAATTATTGATGGTATTAAGTATAATATCTTGGGGAATATTATCATTTTAATAATTGTAAGTCTATCTTCCATAGTAAAAAACATATTATTCTAGGTATTGAAAAGATTTTGTATATTAAGAAGACAGGTATTATAATTATTATGTATAATAGATTTAATATCTTTAGATAATATTATACCTAGATAAGTTATCTGACCTGAATTGGGTACATATTTAGTAAAATCACTAATGAGAACATTTTTTTGTGTATATATAGGTAGTATTTTAGTTTTTTCTTCATTGAATATTAAACCAGAAATACTTTTAAAATTCATCATTTTATCAAATAGAGACTGCATAGAAGAATTAGATCCTGCTGATGTAATTAGAACATCATCTTTAAAAAGTTGAATTTTAGATGTTGTATTTTCATCTATTTCAAATCCCTCTATGTCAGTACTGTTTCTGATCAAGTTAGCTCAAGGCTCCATTATTAAAGTGAATAATAGTGGAGAGAGTGGACACCCTTGTTTTGTACCTTTAAAAATGGGTATTTTTTGTGAGACATATGTTCCTACCTTAATATAAGCCAATGTTCCTTTGTATAGATGTTCAATTAGATTTACAAATGCATCTGAGAAGTTTGTGCACTTCAGTAAGGTAAACAGGTAGTCCCAACTTACTGAATCAAATGCTGAACTTATATCAAGACTAATAAGTGTTAGATCTTTCTTTTTCCTATTTGCAAAATCAATTAATGTTAGAGTTCTCCTTATATTATCAAAAGTATTTCTATTTACAATGAAGCCTGTCTGATCTATATCTATAATGCCAGGGATGATTGTCTTCAATCTATCAGCAAAAATACTCATAAACATTTTATAATCAGCATTAAGTAATTAGATGGGCCGATATGAAGTACATCTAGTTGGATCTTTATTAGGTTTTAAAATTGGCGAAATAAATGTATATTGCCAAGATGGGGGGGTTATTAGCTCATTTTGGGCCAAAATAAAAACCTTATGTATTAATGAGTATGTACTTTTAGAAAGGATTTTATATATCTCTGGTATAATACCATCATTACCTGGTGCTTTGTTTGATTTAAGTTTGTTTATTTGTGTAACAACCTCTGTATATGAAATACTTTTATCCAATAGTTTAATCTGTTGTTTATTAAGCTTTTTATTCATGTTTGTGGTTATAAATTCCTTTATTTTATCTTTAGGTTCCATGTTAATGTTATTATGATTAATTTTGTGAAAGTGATTTCTAAATTCATCTAGTATTTCTGGTAGACTAGAAACATTCTTCTTTTCCTTAGAGAAAAGATTTCTTTGATATGATTTTGTTTATTCAACCTTTTGTTTTATTTTTAAGTCTATGTAAGTATTTGGGGCTTATTGAGTAAGACAAAACTTGTATTTCTCTAAAGTTATTTTAACTTTATGAGTTAAAATTTCTTTGTATTTCTCATTTAGTTTGTTTATTTCTTCAATGACTTTCTTATCCAAAAAATA
>NC_056747.1:68104893-68120348 GCF_019279795.1 Protopterus annectens
AGACATATTTTAAAACCTTTTCTGGACCAACACTACAGTCAGTATCCTACAGATTGCTAAGACATGACTTGTGTCTGAAATACAAGCCATCCTCTGACCTAATACCAATGGATTTATTACACACAAGTAAATCAAAGGGCATCTGAAATACTTGGTCTAGGGATCTAAACCTTTTCTGCAGTATCAAGAGAATGGTTTGGAGGAAGAGGCATATCTCGCAAAGGATACCACTGCTCTGGAGCAGGTTCCCCAGCCATATAAAACAAAGGTTATCACTGTCCATATTCAAGCACAACTTGGATATATAGATGGGAAACAGAAAATTTACCCCAGGACTGCCCCCCCATACTACTAATGGACAGAAACAGCTCCTAAATGCTTTATCCGATGTTTTGATCCCTTCATATTATCGATGATATGATCCCAATTATTATTATTAGGGGTCATATATAATTAGCAACCACAGAATGGGTAAGGCCAATCTCTAACTAAATGGTATAGGTTAATTTGAGTATAAAAAGGGAAACTAGCTAGGATTAAAATGGCCTGCAATTGCAGCTTGCCTAGTACTTGCCTATGAACCTATGACTGTATATATGAAACTCACAGAAAATTAGTATTAATCTTATGAGGAATCATTACTAAATACACTTTTAAGTCTTCTCAGGCAAGACACCATCAATAATAGCATGTATTGAACTATCATTGTCATCATAAAATAACAGTAGCAATAATAGCAAAGGCAACAATAACGCTGTTAGCACAAGAATGCTAGAACTCAACAAAATTTTACTTGATAGTTCATAGAAAACATGTTTTTTCCAGTATTCTTTGTCTACTAATTAGCTCAATATACATATTTTTAAAACACAAGGTTTCTCATCATCTGGTCCTAGTATTTGGATAATTACGTCCAATATGAGCGGTACTCACTTGCAACACCATCACATCTAGACTCAATATATGTCTTACTAAAGAGGCACAGTAAGCTGGTATACAAGCCAGACTGTACAAGTGGCAATTACTCCATTGTCTTCAAACAATTCAAAACGGTAATCTTTCAGCAATGTCACCAAGATTGTATTTGTGAACAACATTAAAATGTATCTGCGTGTTTGATTCCTTAAACTTTTCAATTATTCTGTAAACTTTTAAACATTTTGTAATTGAATCTGTGATAACTAAAACATCTAACATATTTATACCCTAAAATCTACATTGTACATGCATGCTACAAGTGTTATATTATTTTATTGTCTATAAATACATGCATATTATTTGTAACTTAAGCTGTAAGTACACCAGTCATGACTAAAAATGGTCAATAGTCCAATTCACTTACTCAGTAAGCAAATAGTAATAAATAAAAAAAAAAAATAAACATGAAAAGGTTAAAAATAAACATGAAAAGTCTGCTAAAAATCAAGCCATTTACATTATCTGCCTTTCCTTGATTGGCAGTAAAAATAACAATTGTCCTGTTTCAGTCAACAAAAAATGGGAAATGATAAAATACAGAGTAGAATTTAGAGAGCTCACAGTATGACATATGGAAATCACACAGATTTTTCCTCAATTGAATGTGCTGTGAAAACTGAATTTGTTGAGGACAGTATATTGATGACAAATCATACAATGATACTTCATCTACTTTCAAAACAGAAAAAGTTAGCATGCAGAAGTAGGTAATACAAATAAAATAAATAATTTGATCTGTTTCTGAAGAGAAAAGAGTATACATATAATAGTAGCAGTGTCAGTGGCAAAACAGGTAGTACACTTACCTTTGCTACAGAAGACTGTAAGTTCTACTCCAACACCAGGTAGCTGGATTAAGACTACAACACTCCTGAAAGTGCTATCCTACAGAAAAGATGTGTAAATGAGAACCCATCAGCCTGAGTTGGTGGTAGCTCAGGTGAATACAAAATATCCCATGTTACCTAACAAAAAGAGTAGGGATCCTTTGATTAAAAAATATTATTTACAAAACATATTTACAAATTTACAAATATACAATTTTCCATTCCCTTCCTTTATTACTATGCATTCATAATTACATTATTTATTATATTTGCTACCACTTCTTTTTCCATAACTATTTGATTTTACTCAATATTGTTGCCAAAATCCATTTTCAATTAAACATAATTTCACATATCTGTTCATTCTATTGCATCAATGCAATAACATGCAACATTTTTATCTATTCTTTTAACATATTCTTTACTTCTTTTCCTATAATGCCCATCTCTAATCATGTCCACATTTATCTTACCCACTTCTTTTATATCTTCAAAAAAAAGTCTTTACATAACGTTAAACATAATTTTACTACTCTTTTACATTAAAAAAAACTTGCTCAGTAGTTTCCTCTTCCCACAATGTAAACATATTCTATCACTTCTCTTTTTGTATGGAATGCTTCCTTTCACTGGTAATTTATCTATTACCACTATCCACAAAAAATCTTGACATTCTACATTCTTATTACACCCTTTATTTATAATTTGTATAGCTTTAATTTTCCCCTGCTAGATTTTCCCATGGTTTAATAATAATAATACAGTATCATTATTATTTGTATATTATACTCTTCTTTCCTTTTCTATTTTGTCAATTTTTCTTCTTCATATTAATATTTTTCTTGATAACATTTCAGCTCTTCATATATCTATTTTTCTACTCATTTTTATCATACCCCAAAATTTATCATACTTGCATTTACATTTTTTTCTTAACATTTGTTGACCAGGAAAGTCCAACTAGGACAGATACTATTTTCAGAGGAGGCCTGTGGAGAAATGTTCCACATGCATGTCTTTGGAATGTGGAAGGAAACTGGAGTACCCAAGAAAACCCATGCAAATGCAGGGAGGACAGGCAGACTCTGCACAAGAGGCACCCCAGCCAAGAATCAAACCAGAGAACTTCTTGCTGTGAGCTAACAACATTAACTACTGCACCATCCAACTTAGATACATTTTAAAAATCTTTCATTTTTTTATTTACCCACTTTAACACTTTATATAAATTCAGTGAAGCAGTATATACTACTGGTTTAATTAACCACAATCCTCCTTCCTATTTATTTAAATACACAATTTCTGTTAATACGGGATTCAATCTAGGACCCCATGTAAATGAAAAAATATGAGCACTAATTATTTTTCAGATATTGTTAGCAACATAAATACACTTGGTAAATATGCTATTTTCCCCATTAATAATGAATATATTACATATACATTTTCCTAAGTGATAAACTGTATGTTTTCCAGAAAGAACAAATTTCTTATAATTCTTCTATTATTTTTCCCATTAAATTCTGCTTGCATTCTTATTACCAAATTGTATGCCTAACACAGAAATTTCATTAATTGTAAAATATATTTCCCTATCTTAACCAGATCACCTAATCCTTTACTTTTTTCTTTTCTTAAAGTTATACCTATTTCTTCTAAACACTCGTATAGACAAAATGTTATTTATTTTATTCCAATTTTATTTTTTGCAATTACTATAACTTCATCTGCATATGTTTACAAAACTGGAATTTTTCAGGCATTATGTACCTAGCCTACTTCATTTTATAATTTATTTCACTTACAATCACATTCATAACTAAAGCAAAAAATATACAATTCATTGGAAGTATACCCCTCCTCATATGTATTTCCTTACTTAACCAACCATTTACTAGTGTT
The DNA here is from genome assembly GCF_019279795.1 of Protopterus annectens. Classification (NCBI taxonomy): domain Eukaryota; kingdom Metazoa; phylum Chordata; order Ceratodontiformes; family Protopteridae; genus Protopterus; species Protopterus annectens. Next base: position 68,108,601 of record NC_056747.1, read on the forward strand.
TTTACTTTATTATTACTACATGTGGAAATTCATTATTTCTTAATTTGTGCCAATAAAATTTTATGTCCTATTTTATCAAATACCTTATCAAGATGCCCAGCCATTAGTTTAGCTTCTTCTCTTCTATTTATAATGTCATCCACAATTTCTCTTACTATCATTAATAATTCTTGACACCCCTTCCCCCTTATACTATATATGCTGTTCTCCATAACACTTTTCATCTTAATTTCAAATCTCTTCTGTATGGGTTTCATAAAGATCTTATAGGCATTATTATTCAGTACTATCAGTTTCCATTTTAACTGACTTTTATCTTTTTTCTTCCAAATAAATGTAAGTATTTCATTATGTATCTCTTTGTTCATAAAACCTTAATTCTGCCATTCATTTGACACTTTGAAAATATTATTTTTGCCATTCCATTATTTTATACATTTCATATCATTTTCCATTTGGTCCTGCAGCCAAATATCTATTTACATATCCTGATACTTTTTCTAACTCATATAGAGAAATCTCCTTTTCAAATTCTTCATTTTCTTGCTCTGAAAACTTTTTTACTTCCCATATTATTTTCAATTTTTCTATTTTCTTTAAACATTTCTTATGCATATTCTACACAATATTCCTAATTTGTTCCTGGGTTATTTCTATTTCTTCCTTTGCATTCTTTGTTTCATTACACTGCTATCTTCCTTTACTAATCTACTTAAATGCTGATACTTTTCTTTTTTCTTGCAAGAAATATCTTATATGAATAAGTAATTTTATCTTTTCTTGACTTTTTTGCTATATAATTCTTTTTCCTTATCAAAATATATTCTGTCCTTACTTTCTAAATCTTCAGATGCATCTTTATATACTTTTCTATATGTTTCTTTTTCTACTTTTCTCACAACATGTTGACACTGTAAGAAACATTTTTTATTTTATACCTTAAAAATCATCCACCACTCAGACCAATTTTTATAAAATGTAATAAGATATCTAAATAACTGTATTTTTAATCTCTTTCCTTCTTTAGCTCATGTCTTCTCATTTAGCCTCTTTATTCCTTTGCTTCTTTTTATATATTATTTGTTTTCCTGTATCTCTATTAACATCACAAGAAAATCTGTTTCATTTTTTTCTGATACTATAAAGTAATCTGTTTCTGTTCCCTAATTACCCCTTCTGTATGTTCATGAATTTTTATCCCAAAGAATTAATTTACGATATCTCATAACCTCTGATATTTTCTTACATAGTTTCCTTTCATTTTACATTTACTTCTTAAATTACAATTAAAACCTCTCCCCAGATTTAATAAACTCTGTGAATGAATAGTGTAAGTCCTACGCATAGTGTACTGTGGCCATGTCTGCAGCTCCCCCATGGCAGTGTGCCTTGCATATTAATGAAGGTGCACTACTGAGAGAGAACCATGTAACATGGTACAAGTGCCAGATGGCACTTAAATAATAAAGTGAAACACGTTCAACTAATTTTGTGTGTGTGTGTGTGTGTGTGTGTGTGTGTGTGTGTGTGTGTGTGTGTGTGTGTGTGTGTGTGTGTGTGTGTGTGTGTGTGTGTGTGTGTTCACACAGTGCTTAGCAATAGACACATGCAAGACATCTAAAAATAGAAAGCTGATGTATTTAATTAGTTAGGAAAGGTCACATTTAAGCATAGATAAGCAGGTTTGCATGGCAAGGTGCAGTGCTCACCAGTGTTTAAATATAAGAGCTATATAGAAATGGATAGCTCTAATTACCATTTCCTCGGTAGCTGAATGGTTAGAGTAAAGACCTCATGTGCAGTAAGGGCACAGTTCAAATACAGGACATTTAGCTTTTTACATGTGAAAGAGAAATGTTATAATTTTTTTTTATCATGTATACATTGACATTTGTTAACCAGGTTAGCCCAGCTGGACCAGAAGCCAATTGACATTGGAGACCTGAGGATAAAATCCTCAGTTACACACAAGTGTCCAATACATTAAAGTTACACTCCAAGATAACATAGTGAAATGCATATGTTTAGGACATATAAAGTAAAATAGATACACATAATAATAAAGTATCATTAATGAACAATTAGTTTCTATATTTTTTTTTATTATTTTTGAAAAACTCTGGCTTGCCCGTAGCTAAGCTCTGCTAAGCATTGCTAGGTCAAGCCAAGCAATGCTTAAACAGGATCTGTTTTAGCAGTACTTAGCAAAGTGCAGCTCCACTTACTGGTTTGGGCACTGCTAAACAATCCCAGTTTAAGCAGTCCTCAGCTCGGCTAAGAGGGTTTTCTCACTGCTAAGCATTCCCTGTCTAAGCACTGCTGAGCTGAGCTCAGCAGGTTTGTGCTGTGCTAAGCAAAGCTGAGAATTTTTTAAAATGGCCAATGGTGGCAAAGGGCAGAAAACAGCCTTATTTAAGTGCAGTAAATGGGAATACATCCACAACCTGTTGGAGTTTGATCACTGCAGGAGCTATAGCTGGAGTTGGGGAGGTTGTGCACTTCTGGGTGCAGTGCTGGGACCTTTTGGAGTCCAGGGTCATGGTTGGACTCCTTGTGAAAGACCATGGTGACCGGCTGCTGCAGGCCCAGTACCAGGGCTCTGAATACAAATCAGAGGCTTGAGACCAGCTGGCCCATAACCTCACCACTGCAATTGGCATCCCCCACACTGGTGAGCAGGGGCGTCATCATTATGATGACCTGAAGCATAGGAAGGGGGGCTCTTGGCCCAATGGATCCAAGACACTCGGTACTGCAATGCCCCAGACGTTTGTAAGTATAGGAGCCACTGATTTATCAAATTCTAGTATGAATATCTGATAGACAAGTATGCATAATGGTGTGTTTCCCCCCACAGCTGCAGAGGAGAGGGCTCTCAACCTGGAGGCCCATGCAGGGTGCCTGGTCAAGATGCGCCAAGAGTGTGGTGAGTACAGATATATCTTGCAATATATAGTAATCTAATTAAGAAAGAGTACAGTAGTAACTGCCAGTAGGTATATTCTGTTGTGAGTGTATGTGTTCATAGACCTGGACTGATATAAGTGAGTATTGCCAAGTACAGTTTAATATAGATGAAAGCATGAAACACGCTAATGTTATAGAAAGAAAGTTAATACGGCATTAATAATGTTTGGGAATAACATGTGTATACTGCATTAATAATACATGTTCTGGTAACAAAGTACACCGGCACTGAAAATGTAAAGGGAATAAATTAACTGCATTCCTAATCTACAGGAAATACAGTATAACTGCAGTCAGAATTGTGAAGAAATAAAGGTAGTATGGAATAGATTGTGTAATAACAGCTGTCTTCCAATGCCTGCATTATTTAAAGTGTAGAACAATAAAGGTTGTCAGATGTATACCAGTCACTGTGTCATGTCACCCTCAATAAATCTGTGTTCTGCCAATTGTTGTGTGTATTCTGGGCTGTTGTTCAAGAAATCGAATATTACAGGTGCTGTGAAGTAAACACGGGTATAACACCATGACGTGACTGAAGGTTGGTCAATAAAGAACTGTTATGCTAAACTGTAGATGTGGAGCTGTACTACAAGATAAAATGCAATATGATATTTGCTCTGCACTAAGATCTGAACCTAGAGTTATACTGTCTAAGGTATTATAGTATGTTTCTCCCAGGATTGTCTTGTGTTAACCTTTACATTTCAGCTATATGCATCCCTAAATGTAGGTACGCTGATGCAGGCAAGTATGAAACTGTAATAGCTGTAGACTGCAAATATACCATCTGTAAATGTATATGGGTCAGGTAGGCAACCCAGCACCTTGATATGGTCTGTACAGATCACACATATTCCCATCCACTAGTGGCTAATTGTGTACATGTGCATTCCAAGTATTAATACACAGTTCACCTACTATTTCTCTCATACATGAATCTCATGCATGTATGTTCAGCTGTCACTGCAGTCTTGTGTGACACTCGACCTATATTACCAGGTCAAACTTCGTCACCAGGTGAGCTTTAAGTACTTATCACTCAATCAACACACAGCGGTCGCCCAGTAGCTCAGTATGATAAGCAATATATCTGTTGTTCATTTTGCCACACACAGATTGGGGTTTAAATCCAGGGACAGGTACTAAGATATATTTGTAGTAACAGACAAGTAGTACTGACTATTTATAGAAACAGTTAACAGTTCAAAATTTAAATGACCGTTAATCAAATTATGTTTACATACTTTTTTCCATAGTTGTTGAATTCTCTCACATTAAAAAAAAGCATGTTCTGTAGTTTCCCATTCTTTACATTTATTACATATTCTATCTTGCTTTCTCTTGTATGGCGTATTTGCCACCACTGGTAATTTTCCTACGGACAACTTCCACAAAAAATCATTGCTTTCTTTAATTTGTTTATAACTTCTGTATCTCATCATTATTGCTTTCTTATCTGCCTCTAACTCTTCCAATGGATCTACCAAATAAAAGGATATCATAATGATAACACACCACTCTTTTCTGTTCTTTTCTATCACTTTTTTTAAATTTCCACAATACAATTTTACTGTAATTTTTTTTAATTTCTTCATTAATAACACTTTTATGTCTTTAATCATTTCCATTTCTTCTTAACTTTCTCTATATTTACAATACATTATTGTTTTTGCCAAATCTTTCTTATTTTTCATTATTCGTTTTAGTACTCTATACATACTTAGAGGCTGAATGCACAATCAGATTTATCAGCCTCAATCCCCCTTGTTCGCCTTTCATATACAAAATTCTCCTCTTAACCAGGTTCAATCCTGACCCCCAAATAAATGAAAAAGTGTCTGCATAATTTATTTTCATATTTCATTAGCATCATATAAACATTTGCAAGATAAGCTATTTTACTTATTATTATGGTTTTTAATAAATGTGCTTTCTTTTAGTATGAAAACCTATATGCCTTCCAGAATGTGATCATGTCCTTGATTCCTTTAATAACTTTATCCCATTGCTCATGTCTGTATTCTGTCCTTCCAAGTACTATTCCTAAAATATCTATACTCTTTTCATTATATTCCACACCTCCTATAATACCTTCATACCCAAATCATTTCATTTTCTCTTTATGTATGCTTAAACCAAGTTTCTTCAACTGTATACTCAAATTTTCATTATTTTTTTCCATCCAGACTTTATTTTTTGCTGTTACTACAATATCATCACAATAAGTATATATTATTGGTAACTGTTTCTCATCCATTATTTTATATTCACCCTTATTTGACATTTTATTAATTTCCATTACTACTGTGGTCATGATTATAGCAAAGATCATACTGCTTGCAGGACATCCTTGTATTATACCACACTCTATTTTCAAATCTTCCCCAATCCAACCATTTACATTCAGTTCCACATAATTATTTTCATCTATTGATTTAATTACTTGTAATATTTTTTTCATTTATGTTCTATGCTTGTAAAATTCCCCATAATACTTTATACTAAATAATATCATACACCTTACTGACATCACCTATCATGATTTTTGTTTCCACTTTTTTATTAATAATATCATCAATTATTTCCCTTATTATCCACACTAGGTCTTGACTCCCCTTTCCTTTTCTCCCAAACAAATTTAGTTACTATTCTCATGCAAATGTTATAATTTGTGTTATTCAGTGTAACTGATCTCCAGTTTTTTATTTTATCTTTATCTCCTTTCTTTATTATAAATTTTATCACACTTGTGCAAATTTCTTTATAATTAATTCCCCTTTCTAGCCACTCATTCATTACTTCTATAAAAAACATTTTTTGCCAGTTATACATTCTTTATACATAGTATATTCAGTTCTGTCCAAAACTGTAGCTGGATTAATGTTAATATATTTTAAGATCTCATTCAACTCATTTATATTTATTTTTCTCTCTAAATATTCATTATTTTCCTTATTTTATCTTTCACTATTATAAATTTGTACTATGTTAACTTCTTTTTTACTATATAAATCTAATACATATTTTTTAATTATTTCATATATTTCTCCTTGTTTTTAACTTGTTTTCCTTCTTTATTTTTTTAATTCTCTTATTTTCCTTCCTTCTTTTAGTATATTACATAAGTATGGTGTTACTTCATTTTTTTCCTTGTAAGCAATATTTTTGCTTATATAACAATGTATTAATCTTATCCTGATTTCTTCTATATAATTCTTTTTCTTTTTCATAAACATTTTTTTTCTCTATCAAGTCCTGAAATATTTTGACTTAATATTTTCTATTCCATTTTTTTCTTTTTTCCTTTTCTTTTCTATATATTCTAAAAATACATTTTTTGTTTCTTTTTTAACTGAATCCACCATATTGTCCAGTTTTTGTAAAACTCTCTCATACTGATGTGTTGTTGCCATAATCCTGTCATTTCTTTTCTTTCTCCTTAATATAAGTTTCATTTACTCTTTTTATGCCTTTTCTTATTTTAATATATTCCTCATTTTCATGAATTCTTATCCAAATTACCACATGACTTCTTTACATATTGTCAACAAATATTATCTCAGTTATTTTGCTCCCACTTCAGTCCTAAACTGAATCAAGATTATTTTTTTATTTGCCTGAAAAAGGCTTGCACAACATATTCTAACCATGGAAAGTCTGCTTTCTTTTTTCATAGGCTCCCAAAAAGTTTTCCATAGCCTGGCAAGTTTAAAAAAATAAGTCACAAAAAGTTTCTTTGTTAATTAAAATGAAAGCTCTTACCTCTGCAGTGCTTTTAATCCCAGAGGTGCAATAGCATTATCCAATATCTCATATCTGTCCAGACCTTTTTCTTTTTTACTGCTCACCCAAACAACATATTTTTCTTTACTTCCTTGTCTCTGTTTTCTGCTTAGCTCATTCTTCCACCATTTGAGCATAGGACTTTTTCCTGAAACTTTCTCTGGCTCTTTTTCCTTCTCTTTTTCTCCCTCTCCTATTTTTTTCCATAATGTCGCTCCAGGATATATCAGTTCCACTTTCTGTCTCACTCTTGTTAACTACCTCTTCCAGATACACATCCCACAATCCTCCTGACTGGAGGGTTGAAATAACACATTTTTCTGCCATTTCAAACAGGTTTTTCTGGAAATTTTCTTTGGAATCCATCTCCACCACTGCATTTGCCTTCATCCCAATCTCCTCACTATCAGCAGACAATGTTTTCTCTGCACCCACATCACTGGAAAACATTTCTGGTAGAGATTCTACCAATTTTCTTCATTTTTAACACATTTAACTTCCAAATTGCCTTGGCTTTCAGCAGCTATGTTTCTCCCTGTTCCTCCTGGCTGCCTCTGTACCTAGACAGGAAACAGGAAGTCTGGAAGTGTAACACCAAATCTCTTCCCCATACTGCAAAGAGTATGGGAAGTTCCCTGATGTCCCATCCAAATTTCCCCTAGTAGTATAAATACCATCTTGGGTCTCCACTGAAAAGAAGCTACTTACTGAGAGAAACTAACCTGGTTAACAAAGAATAAATAAAAAGGATGGCATAGTAGCTTTTTTATGGAGTAGAACATGAGGCAATTGCATTCCTTTATAACCTCTTAATTCTAGAGCAGACAGTGATATAGTAATCAAGGAAATTTCAGAGTTTTAAATGTTTTCTGCTAACTTTAAAGGAATAAGGCAAATTGTGACCAATATCTAGACCTGGTAATATTGTGTGGATGCTTGGGAATTTATTTATTTTTTCTTTTTCATTATTAGTTAATCAGGCAAACCCCTCTTTAAGAAACACTGTCTGGTTAGGTAACTTTTTCAAAGTTATCCAAAAATGGAGTCTGAGTGGTCAAACTGGCAACTACAGAATGAAGCTCACTAACATTTCATAGCCTTAATCCTCCATTCTACAAGCCAAAACTGTGATGTGGTGCAGCCCCAAATAACATCAGTTAATCATTTTGGTAATCTAGTCTGCTCTTTTGCATTTTTTACCATTTTCTTTTATCACTGAGAAGAAAAACAATGGTACACTAGTCACAGGAACATAATCAATACAAAAAAATGCAACCGGTGATGTAACAGGTCTATAGGAGATTACTAAGCTAACAGCTTCAGAGACCTTATAATTCTAGCCATTATTACTTGAATTTTATCCAATTTTCAATCACTAAGGGCTAGAGGATGGCTTAGGTTTGTTCATATGCCTTTAAGTATTTTACAGACTGTCCCTGTCCATAATATAATAATATAATGTAATAGTATTGGTTGCCTAGTTTTTTGAATATTTCTTTTTGTCTATGGTCTGAAAAATGCAGTTGTTTGAATTGGCAAGTAATGGCCAACATATCATCTTAACACTCTGCTGGCACAGAGTTATGAAAATGAAAATGCGGGAGCAGAATCTTGATGGAAGAGATTAAACTATGCAGAATGATTTATGTATTTAATTTGTTTATTTTTAATTTGTTAACTTGGTTTGTCCTATTGATCAGAGCCCACTTTCCTGTGGGATGAAGAGAGAAAAGCTCTTCAGTGCAACATCTTATTTTATGTTAACTGATAGTCATCATAACATTACCCAAAAGTTCACATCCAAATAAAGCACTAAGGAGTTCATTTTATATTATAGCACATTATATTACACTCTTTTTTATTTATCAGGTATGTTAAGTACCAATATGTGTATGTGTGGTCTTTGACATCTGTCCATATTTAAATAAAGTAGAAAAATTTCATATTCATTGCTTAACATACATAAACAAAAAGTCTTAGCATCAAAGAGAGCAATTATTGTAACATGCAGCCAGATCAAATACTATAAAAGCTGAGCAAAGCTACCTGACATAAGTATATCTATATATGTTCATTTTAAATACATTTCATACCTGTATCTGTTCAAAATACATCAGAAGGGACAGATGAAGAACACTACACTGTATATATTTAAGTTTTGCGAGACCAAGAAGATATGTTTATGGTTTACATCTAAAGGCATCAGTTATAAAAGTGCATGCAATATAAGATAAGCTGTCTTTAAGCTCAGTTTAAGGTTAATGTCTATGAAGTAGTCTTTTTATTGAGTGTAACTATAAGCTAAGTTATAGGTGGAATCCATGATACTTGTCAGTGTAGTAAATGCATAAAAAAAACGGCCAGACCATCACGGCTCCCAAAACACAATACTTTATTAAAACAAGTAAAAATAGATAAGCACTTTCACATTGGACATCCAACACTTCTTCAAATCCAGTTGGATGGCCAACGTGAAAGTGGAGCCATGGTGGTCCGGCCATTTTTTATGCATAGGAGTTTTATTGCCTTGGCTCTGACCTTCATCAGCAGTTAGAATTCATTTTTTTATCTTTGCATTCAGTGTAGTAAAGGAGAATGAGGCAATACCCTTTAGTTTGATACAGTTCATTAGAGACCCAATAAGACACTTTATTTATTGATATAATTTTCTCACAAGTTCTTCAAAATGTTTTTTCATTGAATGTTTTTTTTTTCTAGTACCGCACTCTGTGATGTATATGTTGTGATTACACATAATTACTTATTTCCACAGTTAGCACATAATTTTAAGAGACAATGAGTTTTCAAGGCTGCCCTTGAATTTGTGAGTGAATGGATCTCATCAAGATAAGTAAAAACTTTAATTCTGAGAGAAAAATGGCTTGGTGTTTTCTCCCCTATTTATGTGATTTATTTACAAACCAAGTATGCATAGCTTGGATGACCTTAAACATCTGCTGGTTTGATACCAAGTTAGAAAGGTCCTTGCCTGAACTTCTGTGCAGCTCTCTGTGACTGAACATATTTTGTTTAACTATTTTTAAAACTGGGGTACAACATTGATCCATATTTATCTTTTCCAGACTCAGCCCTGGAAAACTGCTGGGTTCAGTGACTTGCTAAGAGTGACACAGGCAAATGCAGGCTAAGGGAATCAAACCCTGGACCACAGGAAGTAACTTGCTAGCATCATAGCCTTAATCCTCTGCCTCAACTGGCATTGCCCTGAGTGTCATAGAGCCCATTTTTTTCTTGAACCTCACTGTGATTTCTTATAGAGCAGTAGTCTTTTCTGAAAGCAGGATTAACCCTACTCTTCTATACATAAAATGCTTTGTGGCTGGCCAGAGTGAATACCCTTCTAGCACATGTGATCATATACTTTAATGCATACTTTGTGCAAGAAAATCACACACTATCTTCAAAATAAAAAAAAGAACAAAAGAAAGAAATGTTGAGCTCTCTTATTCTGGGGCACTAGTTAATGGTTATACTTGAGTTTTCTTTTTAATATCTCCATGCTGTATAGTTACTGCCCTCAACTAGTTTACCACCTTAGTGACCAAGCTGTTTCTGTGCTAAAAGAAGTGGGATAACTGGTTGGCAGTCATACGCAGACAGGACATAACATGTCAGTGACAGCATATGTTGGGGGTACTGTAGGAGAAAATGGCATCAGGGTTTGGGGCTGAGCAGTAAATAGAATAGAAATAAGCATCTTTTCCTTAATAAGAAATCATAAACATGTAAATAATGTATCTGCTGTATCTTACAATAACACTGTTGACATTATTAACACTAAAAAGCATCAGTCTGATTTGTGAGAATGTTACCTTAAAGGTAATAATAATTCTTGTTAAATAAAGGACTGCAGCTGAACAGCTACATGCATATTCAAATGGAACTGCTGACTCAGTAGATTATCAATTACCATGGATTGCGCTGAAAATGTAATAAGACAAATTATGTTAAATATAACTGATGTGCTATTTGTGACACTGTGTAGGCAGTAATTCTGCAGCTGTACTGGCGAGGTTATTCTCAAATAGGGAAATGAACTGCACATTTTAAGGTCACTGAGCAGAACTTCACTGTGTGGACGTATTGAAGAACAAATTGTAGGTTGTAGTTAAGAGAGAGAGAGACAGAAAGCTTAAAGTATTACAGAAGTGTGAGGTAAAGTTCATGCCTGATGCACAGTGCAGGATTTGAAAGGGGCATCATGAGCAGGGCACATATGGCACAGACTTCTGAAAGGGATAAAGTGGTAGCAGTGACATATGGAGGGAACTGCACAAAAGGACAATGTCATAAAGACTACTGTAATAACATTTGTAAGTCAATTTATGTTGCTCTGCAACTGTTTTGTTAAAAAATCACAATGAAGCCTCATGCCTGAACAACTTTTCCTTGAAGCAAGCCTTATATAAATAGTTTCTACTTCCAGCACTTTACAAAGCATCATTGTACCTTCACATAAACATAAAAAGCATAATCATTGCATATATGCAAACAGCAATTAATAGCCTGCAGTGTTCATCACTTCTACGCAGTAATTAAGCTAGCATGTGCGTTTCCATTAAACAGAACCTTACTGCTCTGTTTTATTCACTCTGATTGTCTCATATCGGTTTCAAGATTGATTGAATTCTCCAGGACATCTTTCTTTCTACATCCCTAGCCTAGTACATCATTCTAAGCATCTGCAATGATTACTTGAATAACTGCATCTTTGGATTTTCTGAGTTTTCCTTTATTTTTCTTCTTTCTTTTCACTCAATACTTTCTGTCATACTTAATAGTACATACATGTGTCAGTCAACATAAATGGCTGAATCAAAAATTCACATTTACTTAGAATGGAACCATCATTCCCAATACAATCCTTTCTTAAAAGAATAGAGGAGGGATTAGTATTGTCAAATGATACTATTGGAACCTTACATGAAAGCTGGGTTTACCATTTGACAAGGTTGAACTAAATCCATGTCAAAT
>NC_056747.1:68120848-68136339 GCF_019279795.1 Protopterus annectens
CATATTTTCATTCATGATAGATTTGTCTATTCTAAGCTACCACTTTGTTTCTAGTCTGCTGTTTACATTGTTAAAGCTGAATTCCCTTTCTGGTTCTGTCACCCACAAGCAGTTGTGTAGAGTACTTGCCCTTTACTGAGCTTTTCACTAGTCAAGACGTTTTTATTTATGAACTTTAATTTTCTTAAGTATCCTTTGGTCCTTCACTAGTTGGTTTCAGTTGTTATAACTCTGGCATACCTTTGTTCATCTGATACGTGTGAGTTTTACTGAACATGGCTTTCAATAGTGGCCTGACCCAGTTTTCTTCTTCCCTCAGTCGTTCCTTCCGAGATGAGTGCTGTCCAAGTCCTTAACTTATCCCTGTGGGAACCAACTCTTTGTATCTTGATTTATGTTTGCTTTAGACTTACTGGGCCATTCAGCCAAACTTTATATTTCCATGGGGTAGAATACCTGTCATTTGGGATTTTCGCTAGGACTGCTGTGTTTCAAAAACTACCCTTTTGTTTAACTGTAGCTTCTAGCAGCTGAAAGGTGTTATTACATTTTGACCTGCCATTACTTAATGATTATAAGGAAAGATGAATATTAGCGGCTATGTTGCATTTTTTTCTCCACCTTTGAGGAAGCCATGCCCCCTCTGGAGAGTCTGCATCTCTGAATTCTTTCACCGCTAGCTTTATCTGAATAACTGTTTACAGCCACAAATTAGGTAGGACAGACCAGAATTGTAAACTACCAAGTACATAGAAAGTTAAAATAAATTTGAAAGCCAAGCAAGTAACAAAGTTTTGAGATTTGTGATAAATCATTTATTGAGTTGTAAGATTTTACTCTTGGTTGGGTCCCTGTGTGGCAGCAAGCCGTAACATTTGGGTTACTTAGCAGTGCTGTGTTAGCTTTGGAGGTATTTTTCATGCATGTCAGGGCTTCCTGCCTGAATCAGTTGGAAGTCTCCTACCAGCATTAGTAGTGGCATCTGTGTTCACTTAGCCTCCAGGTAAGTGACCTTGGATGTTATGTTAATATTGTGCAGAGCTTGTTAGTTGTAACTCATGGAGAAACAAACTAGTTTTTTAAAAAAAATACTCCATTTGTTGATGTAATACCCCTCCTTTGGACCTACATGACTCAGGACTTGAGTGTAATATGTTCATGTTTTTTTTTTTTTTTTTTTTTACTTTTTGGTGTCATGTGAAATTTGTGCATCTTTTGGACCCCATAGCCTTGGCAGACCAGAGGAACAAGTTAATTGTCGAAAACCTACTATTGCCAGTTGTAGAATCTCCTAAAAGTCAAAAATCTTCAGACAGACCTACTAAAATAAAGAACTGGCTCCAAACTAAAGGCCAACTGAGATTTCAGACTTGACCACAGATTTGTGGAGCATAGGGCCCGAACTCCAGCTTCCACTCATTCTGTGGTTCCAGAACTCAAGGATCCGATTTTTGTCCTTCAGTCTACTCAAAAATTGCCTTCTGATAAATTGGACATACCTCTGCATTTAGGGTGCGATCCTTGAGGTCTTACAGAAGTGCATTCCAATCTGATTTGGATTGCTTGATGCAGCAATTCCGAAAGAACAAGACTGAGTTGGAGGTCATGCCATCATCCCCTTCAACTTTGATAGTGTTTGGATACTTGTAGATTCCTACTATACTGATTCACTTACCAGTCCACATCTGGGATGTATTTTCATCTGAACTGTTGATCTTGCCAGATCCTGTGGCCCAGACGTCAGTGTTCCATTCTTCTTTGACTGTGAGAATGATTATACTGACTCACTTAACTCTGGCTTCATCTGATCCATTTGAATTGCAGACCCAAGGACTCTGATTGGAGTCTTCAGCTCTTTCAGTGGGACAGTTGCCCTTGGGATCATTAGTGGTGTTGGAGATGTCTGCTTTGAGTTTTTGGTACAAATTCCCTCACTGAGGTTGGCAACCTTCTATGTTTTGAGGGTTCCTCTTGTGATGGTGTCTCTGAAGGGAGGATTAGGAACATTCTCCTCAGATCTGTTCCAAGTGTTAGGACGGATATTTTTTTCAATTAAAAGAGTGGATACACAGGCCCCATCTGTCTCTTTTCCACTCTAAAGCCCTCTGTGTCAATTCTTACTCTGTTCAAGCATCCGCAGGATCATAGTTGCTCTGTTGACCTCAAACCTTCTGTCCAAACACAGAGATAGTCCCTTTGAGGACTCAGGAGACTCATTCCCGTAATCTCCCCCCAAGCATGGACCATAAGAGGAAACACGGGCATCCCCATATGAGTCCCCAACCTCTGATACTGACTCTGAGGGTAGAGAGGGATCCCCATAATCTCATCTGGAGGGCAGAACCTTCACTGACATACTGGAGTTGATGCGATGGAGGGGAGCTTGGCTCACTGACCCTCATTCCTAAGGACGAGGAAGTATTGACTGAGGCATATGGAACAACTGTGTCTACATTCTGGTTTCTACGTCTATATGATAGGCTCATTGACTTGCAGGCTAGGAGGTCATAGCAGAAGCCCAACACTTGAGGCAATCTCCTGAAAGCCTGATAAGATGCTCTGCCTCACCCCCCCCTCAAAGGAGGACAGACACTTTTAGGCTAAAGCACTTTCATCTTTCCTAAGACTTTATGTCCAGCCACCCTTCCACACACTAAGGAGCCAAGTGCAGTGGATAGATTCTTGAAGTGGGCATCTGCATCGGGCACTGAACTATGCCACTCACATGAATAGGTTCCAGAGAGATCTCTCACAAGTTTTATCTACTATAAAAAATCCATTAACATGAGTTGAAGAAACCGCTGTAAACCACACTGACAAACATGTAAATTGTCACAGACCTTTCCCTGCATCTCATGCATAATGTGGCTGATGGAGTGACCTGGGTGGATAGCAAAAAGTCACCACACCTGTTACATCTGTGTGATTTCTTGGACAATTTTAAAGCGTTCTTCACTAATGCTCCCTTTGAGGGGTCATCCTTGTTGGGCCAGCCCATGAAAGAGAAGATACAGAACAGTGAGCAAGATGGAAGACTGTCCTTGTCGTCCAAGCCAAATTTGAGGTTGCTCAGCACTCATATAACAGGAATCAATAAGGGCCCATTTCACTCTGGTTCTATAAGTCTAGATATCATTTTGACTTGCCTAACGGGCGGCCATAGCAGAAGTGGTGTCTTCTATGGAAGCAGGCCCAGAGGCTGAGGAGATCCTCACAATCAAGGATATTGTGGGCCCTTCTCTGACAAAAGACCTCAGAATCCCTGAAGGTCTGTGTGACTGCTGCTGTGTGGAGGTAGTCGGGAGATTTCTCCATTTTTCCAGACTCTTGCTTTGTCATCACATGAGACAGTTGGGCAAGAAGGATAATATACAGAGGCTATTGCATTCAGTTTTGTAAACTGTCCCTTAGCCTCCTTATCCTTTTCTGCATGACCCACCCAATCAAGCTTAATAGTCACAGAGCTGCCATCTTCTTTGCAAAACCATAAACATTGCACATTCTTGCAGGAAACATATTTAGTGGTAGTAAAAAGCCCATTCAAACCCTAAGCCCGATAGCAACAGTGACTATAGATGCATCCTGCCATGGGTAGGGGATATTTTGTAGGGAGAATGGGCTAAGATCTTTGGACAGACAATGAAGCTAACCGTCAATTAAATGGCATGAAGTCCCTGTAGCAGTGGGAGGACCGCTGTCAATTCCAGAACAACCATCCACAGGGCATAACAGACATGATGGTACTTTGATATATATCAGCAAACAAGTGGAGACCAGATCCTACCCCTTATGTTGGGAAGCTGTGAGGGCCTGGTGTACAGGGATGGCCTTCTACCACTTTCTGATAGCAGCACACATCCTGGGTGTACTCATTTTCTGTGCAGACAGGCTCAGCCAGGATCTCCTAACTCGTTGCAAGTGGCGTTTGAATCCAGTGAAAGCCAAGAACATATTCATTTGTTTCTGAAACAAATATTTCTTGGCCTGTTCATCTACTAGTCTTCCTTCCCAAATTGGGAAACAAACAAGAGTACTTGTTGCATATCTTGAACGTACACAGATAGAGTTATTACCTCGACAGGACAAATTCATTCAAAAAGGCTGAACAGTTTATTTAAATTGCTCAGAACAAACTGGGGGGGGATGTTCCCAAGGTATTATTTTCAAGATGATTGTCTGATTACATCTCATTCATTTACTCATCAGGCGACAAACCTCTTTCTTGTAGGCCAAGAGTATACTCTACTAGAACCATGGCAGAGCAGTCTGTAAGGCTACCGCATGGTCTTCTATGCATACCCGTATTAAACACTGCAAGGTGGATGGTACATCCAGGACTAGAGCATCCTTCGGAGCTCACATACTGAAACGTCTTCTGTCATAATACCTCCCAGCGTCTTCGTAGCATCGAATTCTTAAACATGTCAGATTGGACGGAGTGAATGAATAGGATGTAAAAGTTATGTATTTAGCATGATGATAGGTCTATTCATCCCAGTCCATCTGATATGACAACACTCCTTTCTTCCCACTACCTTTTTGTAAGACCCGGAAGGTCAGCAGGTTTCAGCTAATTGGATTCAAGGCAGGACAGGTTAGTGGTGTATGTTTTAAGGCATCAAACTAGATCTGAATTACCTGGGGAACAGGTGCATTATGGGAAGTTTTCTTAGAAGCTGAAGCACTAATTCTGCTAGGTCAGATCCAACAAGCAACTCAAGGGCCCACACAGCATCTGACAGACTGAAATGAAAGGCTATATTGTTATAAGTGTAAAATCTAGTGTATGGATCATAGAAGCAGTGCAGGAGGCAGCAAGGTCTGGGAAGGATATAAGATTAAAAATAACTGAAAAGATGCAAGATAAGTCTTGATTTAAATCATTTTTTTGACCATAAAAATGTTTCCGGTCCAACTGATGTTCTTCATCTCACATTGCTGCAGTCCTAACACTTGGGGTAGTCCGCTGTCCCAGTCGGCCCGAATACCAAAGTATAAGGCTGACGTCGGTCAAGGCGCATTAGTCTGGCGTCAGGGCGTCAGGGTACAAATGCGCATGACCCACGGCATATCCTCAGTCTTTTTTGCCGCATGGTCCGATGCAGAAGCAGTATTGCGAGTGCAGGTTGGCGTTCTGAAATTTTCTGAAGTCGGAGTTTCAGACCGAATCAAAGTTGGCTAAGTACCCGTTGGGAATATTTTGGTTTTTCTTGCCTCAGTATTTAACCGGATGTCAGAAAAAGTGAATAACTGTATTTCTTGTGGGAAACAGATACCTCATAGGGATTACCATACCTTGTGTATACCTTGCTTAGGGCCTGAGCGACGTTATTGGCTGTCGCTCTTGTGCTAGATTTAACAAACGCACTATAAAGAGAAGATTAGATTGTGCCAGGTTAGTTTTTGGGAAGCGTTGTAATTATAAAATGCCGTCGGATGCTCCGGCCCGCTTCTAAAAGCGCAAGGACAAAGCAGCAAAGCCTAGGTTGGAAGAACCGCCTGTCCCGGACGCCGGTTCTTTAGAGGGCTCGGTGGAGCCGGAGGTTCTGCCAGGCGTTCCTTTGGATTCTCAGGAGAGACTTTACTGTTACAAGATGTTTCCTCTCAGGAGGTAGGCCAGGCTGAAGGGGCTTCTCAGGTAGCTGTTCTCTCCCTTCCTAAGGTGGTTAGGCCCTCCCTTCTGTTTCCAAGGCTTCGAGAGGCAGGCCAGGATTAACTTCAGTGGGGGTCTCCCCTAGTACTTCAGGGTCTCTACCTAAGAAACATATGCTTAAAATGGCAGAAGATTTGATTACTATGATTAGAGGTTCTATGCCCCCTCCTGATAAGAGGCCTAGGGTGGAACCTGAGCTTGAGAGTTTTGAGCAGTGTTCGGAGGCTTCTGAGTCTTCGGCTGAAGACTTGCAGGAGTATCCTCCTTATTCTGATTCTGATGTAGATGATTCTACTCCTTCGGCTTCTCCTCCTGAGGATTTTTCTTTTCAGAGACTCTTCATTCCATGAGAGAGCATTTTAAATGGGAAGGTCAAGATTTCTCTGATTCCAGGAAAAGGCTTAGGGAATTTTGTTTCTACCCCAGCATAGGCCTTTAGCTATACCTCTTGTTCTGGATGTGGTAGAAGATGTTTTGCAGAGGCTTCCCTGAACCCTGATTCTTTGCCTCCTGCCCCAGTTAAACCGGATAGGTATTATAGGGTGCCTGAAGCTCATAAGTATCTTTTAAGAGTCCTAGGGCAGACCCAGAAACTGTTTCTCAGGGCCCTAAAGGTGTTAAGGCTTCTGTTGTTAAAAATCCTGTTCCTCCTGATAAAGAGGCAAGGGCTTTGGATAGATGGGGAAAGAAGGTGTATACTTCTTCCACTTTAGCCATGAGGGCTTTGAATTGCCAGTTTCACATGTTAAAATACCAAAATTATCTCCTTTCACAATTGAAGTCTAAGGTAGATGCTCTAAGGTATTGAGTGTAAAGAGTTACAGGATTTAGTTCATGTTTCTGAACAGGTGGGTAAGCATTCCTTGCAATGTGGTTTTGATGCTGTACAGGCCTCTTCGAGGGTGGCAGCCACTGGTTCTGTTCTTCGCAGGCACGCCTGGCTGAGGGACCAGAATTTAGCAGAGCATGTAAAGACAAGGATTTTAGATGCTCCTTTACAATCTGATGTGTTGTTTGGTTCGCCTGTGGAAGCAGTTTTAAAGAAAATGGAGGACAAGGCTAAGTCTATGCAGACTGTTAAAGATTTTTTGCAGGTTCAGCCTCCAAAGTTTAGTAGAAATTGGCCTACTAAGGGGTGGACATATCCTTCTTATGATTCCCAGTCTAGAGGTAGGTCTAGACGTGGTAGGGGCAGAGCTCAAAGTTCTTTTAGGCCTAGAACAGGGAGTTCACACCTGCTCAATCTTCTGGTGAGGGCAGGGGTCAGTCCTTTCGTAAACAGACCCAATGACCTGCCTTTTCAGCTGCCAGAGCCTTCTCGTCTGGCAGCACCTTTGGGAGGAAGGCTGGCACTTCTCAAAGAAAATTGGAGTTTAATTACCCAAGATAGATGGGTATTGGATTTCATTCACCACGGTTACAGGTTTTATTTCCATACCTTGCCTCCTTTCAAAGGTATGCCAGACATTCCTCCTCTACAAAGAAAAGAGGCTCACAAGCAAATTTCTCTGTTACTCCAAATAGGGGCCATTCCAGCGGTTCCAGAAAGGGCCTAGGATTTTATTCTCGCCTGTTCCTAGTACCAAAAAAGGGGAACACGTGGAGACCAATTTTGGATTTATCTATCCTCAACACTTATCTGGACATTCCCAAGTTCAAAATGTTGACGTTACAACAGCTTTTACCTCTGCTGGGCAAGGATCACTGGATGGTAACTTTAGATCTCAAGGAGGCTTACCTTCATGTGCCTATCAGACTCAGTTGCAGGAAGTATCTGCATTTTCGAGCTGGGAATTCCCATTATCAGTTCTCTGCATTGCCCTTTGGCTTATCTACTGCGCCCAGAGTATTCACAAAAGTTCTGGCTCCAGTGATAGCTTACTTCAGGCTAAAAGGAATACAAATCTATCCTTACTTGCGACTGCCTGATTCTGGCTCAAGAAAAGGATCTAGCTTCTTCAGCATTTGGAATATGTGATAGCAGTGCTAAGATGCCTGGGGTATTCTGTGAACAAATAAAGTCCAGTCTAGTACCCTCTCAAGACATGTGCTTGGGTGTGAGACTGAATACAGCAACAGATGGCCTTTTAACCCCGGACAAACAAAAGAATCTTTCACATTACTTCCATCAACTATCTCTTCAGTCCGGGCTGACTGCAAGGACAGTCCTTCAAGCCTTAGGGTTCATGGCATCTTGTATTCTGGTGCTTCCCAATGCCAAACTGCATATGAGGAAGCTGCAATGGTATCTCAAAATGTATGGACACAGCACTGCCAGGATTTGGACACTGTCATTCAAATAATACCTTGCATTCAAAGGAATTTTTGTGGTGGGCTCAGGAATGTCACCTAAACAAGGGACTCTCTGTGACCCGGCCAGAGGCGAGTCAGATTCTAACGACAGATGCCTCAGACATAGCTTGGGGAGCTCATCTGAATGGAAAGTGGATACAAGACAAGTGGCCTGCCAGACTACAGCATCTACATATCAACATGAAGGAGATGTTAGCAGTCCAGTTTGCATTAATGGCTTTCAAGGAGTTACTTCTTCCAGGGCAGGTGTTGATTCTAACAGACAACACAACTGTCATGTGGTACATCAACAAACAAGGGGAACACATTCTTATCCTCTATGCAGGCAAGCAATGATTTTGTGGGAGACTGCTCAGCTTGCAACTAAATCTTCAGGCAAGGTTTCTGCCAGGAGCACAGAACTCCTTAGCAGATGTGTTAAGCAGACAAATCATGGATCCCAGTGGAAACTGGATCTTCATGTATTTCAAAAATTGACAGTGTCATGGGGAACTCCAGACATAGATCTGTTCGCTTCTCCACTAAACCACCAGCTGCCAAAGTTTTGCACGAAAAGGTTTCATCACACAGCTTGGAAAGTGGATGCTCTTTCTTTCAGTTGGAAAAATCTTCATGTGTATGCCTTTCCACCTCTGCCTCTCCTCCCAAAGGTACTCCTAAAGGTCAGACAAGACAAGCCAAGGATGATTTTAATAGCTCCAGATTGGCCTCGGCAACACTGGTACCCATTACTGAGGAGTCTGGTAAAGAAGCCTCCATGGCCTTTACCTTTGATTCCACACCTATTGTCTCAGAGGGACGGTCATCTACTCAATGTCAAGCTTCACTCTCTTCATCTAACAGCTTGGCATATTCTGTTTTGAACCACAGCAGGTCTCAACTTCCTCAACAAGTTTTGAATGTGATTATGGAAGCCAGAAGACCTAGTACAAGGAAAGTGTACGCAGGGAAATGGAAGAGATTCTTATTTTGGAGTGCAGCAAAGGATTTGGATGTTTCTGAGCCTAATTTGAGTGTGCCTCTTCAATATCTTACTGAGTTATTGGACAAAGGTTTGTCTTTCTCTTCCATTAAGATTCATGCTGCAGCAATTTCAGCTCACTATGATTGTGACCCACCATTGTTTTCTCATCCTTTGTTCAAGCAATTTCTTAGAGGGGCAAAGAATATAAGACCCCACGAGAGCTCCTACTCCTGCTTGGGATCTCAATTTGTGTTGAGAAACTTACTCTACAACCTTTTGTGCCTGCTGCTACTGCTGAATTGAAACACTTGTCATGGCAGACTGCTTGTTTGGTGGCCATTACTTCTGCCAGTATGGTTTCTGAATTGCAGGCCCTTGGTTGAGCCTTTTTGATTTTCCATAAGGATAGGGTATCATTACGTACTAATCCTTCCTTTATGCCTAAGGTGGTTTCTAGTGTGGCTTTAAACCAAACTATTCATTTGCCTACTTTTTATGCAGATCCCCAAAATAAGGGGGAAAAGATTTTGCACACTTTAGATGTACACAGGCAGTTGCGTTATTATTTAAGCAGGACTAAGGATTTTAGGCAGTCTCAGCAGTTGTTTGTTTCTTTTGCTTTGAGTTCTCAGGGCAAGCCTGTGTCAAAACAAACTATTTCTAAGTGGATTGGGTTTTGCATTGCATTCTGTTATTCCCATCATGGCAAGGAGATTCCAGCTGGGATTAGGCCTCATTCCACTAGGGCTACTGCCACTTCAACAACATTTCTAAGGGGGGTGGCAACTAAGGATGTTTTGGAGGCAGCTACTTGGAGTTCAGTACATACTTTCTCTAAGCATTACCACCTTCCTCTCTACTCTAAATCTAGGGCTGGTTTTGCCACGGCTATTTTGCAGGGCATGTTGACAGCTCCTGCGTCTTCATGATTTGCCAGCCTCCCTTACCTCTGCTTTGGGATTCTACCCAAGTGTTAGGACTGCAGCAATGTGAGATGAAGAACATAGTACAGTTTTGTACCTACCATAAATGTAGATGTTCGAAGATCCACATTGCTGCAGTCTGGTTGTGTAGGTGGGGTTGTACTTTTGTAAATTTGTATATATTGTACATATATTGGGTACAGGAGTGTTTGGTATTTTTTGGTTTTGGCCTTATCTTTTTAGGGTCTTCTGACATCTGGGGCAAGAAAAGACTGAGGATATGACGTCGGTCATGCGCATTTGTACCCTGACGTCCTGACGTCAGACTAATGCGCCTTGACCGACGTCAGCCTTATACTTTGGTATTCGGGCCGACTGGGACAGCGGACTACCCCAAGTGTTAGGACTGCAGCAATGTGGATCTTCGAACATCTACATTTATGGTAGGTACAAAACTGTACTTTTGTCATTGTGGAACAAGCATATTTCTGTCATAAGTATTAGGCAGCCAGTCTGCAGGCCAAAAAACCCTGTTCAGAAGTCACTTCTAGCTTCAAAGAGAGCAAATCTAGAAATACCAGGGGTGAATTTGAATTTGGCCATGCAGTTATCTAGGTTGACCTTGAAGGTGGCAAAGGTGCTGCTATACTTGACATGTAGTAGAACTGAGGAATTTGTTGTGATATGAATTTGTCATGCCAATGTATCTTTGACTGCTGATGAAAGTTTAGTTCCTTTGTTGAGGTATCATTGGATGTTCTTTGCGCTTCGCTGTTGCAGTCCTGACTTGTGGGATTTCCTGCTGTGAAAGCCCTAGGCTGACCTGACTACCATAGAAAAGTTCCCCTTTCTCCTAATAAGGCTTGCGGATATCCTAACAGATGTTGGTGCGCTTGGATGTATGAGGAGCCAGCTGACATAATGTCTTTTCTTGCCGTCGGAGCTTGAGGCAGTGTTTCCGTGCGTTGGTCGGTTCACACCAGAGAAAAGTTGTCGGGAGGATAAGTACCCCATCTGGGAAGTCTTTTCTCTTGCTTTAACTCATGTCAGATAAGGTAAACAATTCTCTGCTGTTGTAAGCAGATTCCACACAGAGACTTCCATTCACTTTGTGTCACCTGTTTAGGCCCAGAACATGACGTCCCTAGTTGCTGTTTTTGTGCCTGTTTTAATTCTAGGATGATTAGACATAGAGCCAAGATCTTAGCTAGATCCCTTAGTCTTGAATCTACTTCTCATTGTTCAATGGCATTTGCCGGTCATTCAGAGGTTGAGCAGCATAGGTTTAAGAAGAAAAAAGATGAGAGCCTCAAGCTTAGGGCCTCAGACAAAAATTCTCAGTCTTGTTTCTCCTTCAGTGCTTCTGATCATTGAAGAAGGCGAGACGCTTTTGCAGCCCTCTTCTGTGTGCACAGGCCTCTGTCGAGCTTTCTGCTTGTTTGTCAGGTGCACAGCCGCTTAGCAGGCCTCAGCTTTTGATGAACGCACTTTAATGGGTGACGCTTCTTTGTGTCTTCAACCTACACCAGTTCCTCATTGCTCCAGACAAATCCCACAAGTCAGAACTGCAACAGTGAATACACTCAAAACATCTACTTTTATGGTATGTGTACACAACTATACTTTCTGGAAAGGAATAGGAGGTGAAATAGGGTTGGATCTTTCATGGCTAAAGAGGCTTGACAACAGAATTTTACAGAGGAGTCTATAATAGATTGAGTACAGACAAAGAACTGACAATCTCTCCTTATACTGAATATTTTTGAGGTCACTGATCCTTTAGTTGTGGATCTGAGGTTTCTCAAGCTGTGGGATATATTTAATAAATACATGCCAAAAGGTGCATTATGTTCAGTAATAGGTCTGGTAAAATACAAGTAAAGGGGCATTAAGACGATTTTGGCTCTAGTAGAGAAGCCTTTGGAAATTAAATGAGCCAGATAAAAGGCTTTCCGAACTACTGTGGAGACATGCTGGTCAAATTATAAGAAATTATCAAAATGAGCTATGCTACAATTTTTAGATTAATGTTGAGAACCCTCATTCCGTCACCAATTGTTGACATGGTCTAACCACTGCTGGAACAATTGTGAGTCGCTTGAAAATCGAATAGTACGCAATTTACAGTCATTTGCAAACTTAGTTAACCATAGGCCAGGAGTGCTGACCTGAAGGTCTGAGAAATAAGTGTCCAATAGGAGTTTAGATTGATTAGTTTTTGGCACAACCTCAAAAGTATTAAGGAAAATTGAGGCAATTGATGTTAACTCGGCGGTCTGATGTCTTTTTCGTTCTCCCCCAACAAGTGGTTTATGGATCCGATCCTCTGATCTGACTCTGCCGCATACTTCAGACTTTGAATCCAACTTTCGAACTCCTTCCTCTACCCACAATGCTCTAGTCCGTCCCCCAGCATCCCAGATTTAATTTGCTGCAATCACACACAGATGTGGGCTCATTTTCTGGTAGCATTTGATGCTCTTCATGTTTCACTGTTGCAGTCATCACACTTGGGTTATCTGCCTGCAGGTAGCCCTCAGTCGGCCTGAATACCAGAGTCTTGGGATTTCTGCGTCAGATGCTGTTGCTTCTTCCATGACATCAGGTCGTTAGGGGTATAAAACAGGCAGCCAATGCCATTAGATCAATCTTTCTTGCCGAGAAGGAGCCCGATGCAGAAGCAGTTCGCAAGTGCCGGTCGGCTGCTACCTGAAATTTTAAACCTGAAGTCTTCTAAAGCTAAGTACCCCGTTGGAGATTCTTTTCTTGCCCTAACTGATGTCAGAAAAAGTTGACAATTGTCTTGCCTGTGGAAAGCAAATACCTCACAGAGATTTTCATTCTTTAGGCCCAGACCACGATGTCCCTCGCTGTCGGTTTTGTGCCTTGTTTAATGCCCGAGCCATTCGTCGTCTGGCTATTTTTGTTGCTAAATTATTTTGCGCTCATTCTCCGTATTCTGAAATGGCTTCGATAAGCCATCTGACTACCGATCTTCTGAAAAAGCATAAAGATAAAGATGGACACAGACCACATAGGTCCTAAACTGCCGACGACGCTTCCGTTAAGCTAGTCACCAGTCTGCTGGTACTGCCTTTGCAGCCCCTGATGCACTTCTACAGATTCGCAGGCCTCTGCTGACACCCATTTGTAGTCCAGTATGCCGCGAGATGCTTCTTACACTAAGGAACCTTTGGGTGTGTCTCTACCTTGAATGGGTTTGGAGCCGCTGTGCAGGCACTGGCTTCTGAGAGTGTATTACAACCTTCCGATGTTCGCATTAAACCGACAACTTCGTTTTCAGCTAAAACTACAGAGTTTCTCAAGCCCAGAGTATGCACTACACCTAGAAAACCAACGGTCAAAGCACATGCTCAAGCTCCTATGCCACAAAAACAAATGCTTAGAATGGCTGAAGACCTGATCTCCCTAATTCGGGGAAGCCAGCCTTTCCCTGCTAAGAAACAAAGGATTGAGTTTATTTCTGATTCTGCAGACCAGGGGTCCGATGACTCTGACCCTTATGATTAACAGGACGTACCCTTATAAACATTTGAGGATTCTGATGCAGAGGAATCCATTCCCTCTGCCTCCTCTCCAGAGGATTTTTCTTTTGGTGAAACCTTGCCTACTTTAAGAGAGCATTTCCGCTGGGAATGCCAGGACTTTTCTCAGTCCAAAAAGAGACTCAGAGAATTTTTAGAGTTGCCTCAGCACAGGCCTCTAGCCTTAGCCCCTGTTCTGGATGTTGTAACTGTCTTCTTGGAATCCAGTCTTACTCCGGACACTTTACCACCGGCCCCTAGAAAACCTGACAGGTACTACAGAGTACCTGATTCTCATAAAATTCAATTTAAAAATCATACTGCAGAACCAGAGACCATTAACTAGGGACCTATGGGTATTAAGGCTACTACAGACTAAAACCCTACTCCTTCAGACAGGGATCTCAGAGCTTTAGACAGATGGGGTAAGAAGGTATATACCTCTGCAACTCATGCCATCAGGGCATTGAATTGCCAGTTTCACATGGTGAAGTACCATTAACATATTATGGAATGAATTAAACAAAAAAATGTGTTATTTCCAGATTGTGCAGAAAATAAAGATTTACAAGAGTTAATGCATTCTGCAAACCAGCATACTTTGCAGTGTGGCTTTGATGCCCTAGAAGCATCTTGAAGGCTGCAGTCACTGGGTCTGTACTGAGATGGCATGCTTGGCTAAAGGAACAAACCTTGCCAGACCATGTCAAATCAAAATTACTAGACTCTCCTTTAAATCAGGACCATTTGTTTGGCACCAAAGCAGAAGAGGTTCTTTAGAAGATGGAAGAAAAAGTTAAATCTATGCAAACTGTTAAAGAATTCTTACAAGTCCAGTCACCTAGATTCAGTAGGCATTGGCCTTCTCAAAACTGGTCCTTTCCAGCCCCTTCCAGGCTTTCACAGTCCAAACCCAGGGGAATCGGACCACCAAGACTACAGTCTCGGGGTATGCAGAGATCTAAACAATGGACTGCTCCCACCTTACAAACAGGGAGTGGTAAGCCACCCCCTTATGGAAAATGTTCACAGTGACTTTTCAATTATCCTTCCCAGCCCTGCGCAACTACCTGTGCCCCTAGGAGGAAAACTTGCCCTTCATGCCAAAAACTGGATGTCCATTACTCAGGACCGATGGGTTCTAAACATTGTATTCCAGGAGTACAGATTCTACTTCCATTCATTGCCAACCCCAAGCGGGTTTCCAGACCTTCCTCCAAACCAGTGGGCAGAGGCTCAAAAGCAAGTACTTTCCCTGCTCAATATCAGGGTAATTCAGCCTGTTCCAGTAGAACAAAGGGGACAGGGTTTCTACTCCAGACTGTTCCTGGTGCCCAGAAAAGAGGGCTCTTGGTGACCTATCCTGGATCTATCAATTCTCAACACTTTTCTGGTGGTCCCAAAATTCAAAATGCTAACCCTGCAACAGCTTCTCCCTATGCTAGCCAAGGATGCCTGGTTAGTCACCCTAGACTTAAAAGAAGCTTATCTGTATATCTCCAAGAAGGAGTCTTGCAGGAAATATCTATGCTTCTGGCCAGGATCTATACACTTATCAGTTCCCTGCACTTCCCTTTGGCTTATCTACTGCGCCCAGAGTGTTCAAAAAGTGCCTGGCTCCAGCCATTGCATACTGCAGGCAGAGAAATATCCAAATTTTCCCATACTTGGATGATTGGCTGATTCAGGCGGACAGTCAGGAATTGCTACTTCAGCACCTGACTTTTGTAAAAAGACTCCTATCTTCATTGGGGTACACCATCAACGAAAATAAATCACAACTGGTGCGCAGTTAAAAAATTTTATTCCTGGGAGCAAGCTTGAACACAACTTTCCAGATGGCATTTCTCACTCTAGAAAAAACGGGTCTTATTTGAACAACTACTTCAAATGGCCACCAAAACCCAGCTAACTGTAAGGAAAATACTGCAAGCCCTAGGGTTCATGGCTTCATGCATTCTGCTAATTCCATATGCAAGACTGCATATGAGGAAACTTCAGTGGTACTTAAAAAGTCTTTGGTGCCAACATTCTCAGGACCTGGAAACAGTCATTCCTGTCATACCTTGTCTAAGGGCAGAGTTCCTTTGGTG